>NW_028322273.1:904402-1205870 GCF_059928025.1 Delphinapterus leucas
TAAGAATTCCTAGTGCTTTCCTAGTGCATTGTCTTAGGATAGAGATAGCTCAGTATAGTTCTTCTCACTATGAAGTACTGTTACGTTGAAAGTCTTTGCTTGTGTACTAATAATCTATGACATATCTGCTGAGGACAAGGAAAGGAATAGTTTTAAAACTGCAATGGATAACAAAAGATTGTATGATGTAATGCCTTTATTATGTAATTATAAAACTAACAAATGATCATGGTAAAAATTTGAAAAACGCCTAGACAAAAGAGAGATCAACAACATTTGGAGTAACTTTCAGAGTGTAGAGTTGTCCGTGAATATTAGTGCTTTCATATTTTCCAGGACTTTAAGTAGACTCTGCTTCTTAAGAGTCTATTCATGATATTTTACTTTAATGATGTTTGCATCATGGGGACACACACACACAGAAATCTGTTTAAAAAAAAAAAGAAAGGCATGTAAATCACTGATGTTTCAGATAGCCACATGAAATAAAGTGAGAAAGGTCAACAAGCTGAAAGAATGTGGAGTAGCATCTCCTTAATTGCTTACATAACTCTGATAATTACCTCTTTGTGGATAAAGTAATTAATGGGGAATCTAATTCAAGAAAAATGTATGAACTTCAAGCCTTCTCAAAGCCAAGTATTTCTTTCCACAAAAGGTTACTTTCCACGGCCATTCTTCCTTATTACCAGACAGGGAAAGAGTATTGTATGGCAAAGGATCTTCCTGAAGGAGGGTGCTTCCCACACTGATTGTCATAAATGACTTCGGAATTACTGTTGCTGTATTACCAAAATCTTAAACTAGGATATTTTTGACAAATGCGGTCCTTAGTTAATTTTTAGAGCTACAAACTGTCAGATGGCTCTGAAATAACAAGTGTCTGGCTGTTCTTCAGGGTGATCACAATATGGTAATGACCTTGAGGTATCACTAAAAAGCAGGAAGGTGTGAGTCTTCCTTTGGTGCCAGAGTGAAATGCGAGTTGGGGTTGGAGTTGGAAAAGAGGCCCACAACCAAGTGATAGAGAAGGAAATGTGAGGTCATTGGTAAAAAACCAGGTTGAAGTTAAGGTGAAGAGGCATGAGGAATTGGGCAACTGTTAACAGTATTACAAAGATCATCAAGAAGCATATCCATGAATGTAGTTTGTATTGCAATCTGCTGAAAAAGAGACAAATATCCTGGCCTGGCCTTCATGGAGATTATATTTTATTGATTCTGATAATAGATTATTGTTGAAAAGGGCCTCCTATAAATTATAACCGTGCAAAGGCGGCAAGATAATTTTTTTTTCTTTATGTATGTGTTTCTCATTCCTACTCACTTCTCTCTTAGGGGAAGAGAAAATCACACACACACAAAAATGTCAAGTCTCAGCTATTCCTTTTCAAAATAATTTTTTTCCAAATTCCAGTGGAGGCAATAGGTTAACTGTTAAGATTTGTAAGGCTCAAAAAGCTAGACTTTTACAAAGTGTAGCCAAATTTCATTCCATAAATAATAGCTCTGGAAAGAATATGTGGTGATGCAAAGTTGGAAAAAGCTGGTTTTCCTTCCGTGAATGGCTTCACTGTGTTGGGAGAAGAGGCAGAGAAGAAATCAAAGTAATTAAACATGGGGTGAGTTTTCCTGATAGGGGACTCTAGTGCTTTAAAATAGACTAGATAATCCTAGGGATAATCTGAGGGTAGAACAGACCAATGCCTCATTTCCAATCTGGTGCCCTGGAAGAAAACAGTGTATTTCCTTTGAGGTCTTGATAGGTTTTTCTTCTGCTTTGTTTTGGTTTTGGTTCATTTTGTAATCAACCTTATTAAGGTATCATTTACATGCAATAAAATGCAGACATTTTTAGTCAACGGTTCAGTGACTTTTAATTAATGTATACATTTGTTTAACTACCACCCCCATAAAGATAGATAACAATTCTAAAACCCTAGAAAGTTTCCTCCTAGGCTTTTGCAAAAGTATCCCCATCTCCCACCCCAAGGCAACCACGGATCTGTTTTTTTATCTTTAGAGATGACTTTTGCCGAGTTTACAATTTCATGTAAGTTGAATAATACAGTAGATGCCCTTTTGATCTGGCTTCACTTGCTCAGCATATGGTTTTTGAGATTCATTCATGTTGGGATGTTTTAAACCAGGACTTTAGCCTGGGTGGCTGATGTTGTCTGAAGGCACCTATAGGTACATCTGAGTCTCTGGCATTGTCACTGTCTGTTCTTGGCTCAGTATTTTCAACTTTACTAAGAAGCACAAGGTTGAAGTAAGGAAGATCACTGTCAGTATAATGGAGGTGAAGTGGGTTCTGTTATATAATATTCTCAGCAAAAATTGACCTGCTTGGAATCATTGTGTTGATAATCGACAAGGATTCTCTTCCTCCAAAAGCCTCGATACTATATAAAACTTCTAAAGGATGCTGTCCTAGGACCCTTCTTTTAGTTTTCATATTTTGGGAAACATTTCTGGAAAATTCAAATGCTCGCAACCTGAAAGAAGCAATTATTCACCTGAAGGCTAACTCTGCTAAAGTTGAGTTGTCCGACCTTTACATGCTGATAGAACCCAAATAGCCTTGCAAAACAATGCTCTCTTATTGGATATAAGCATATAGATTGTTTAAGATGGACGTGTATATGCAGTAAAGTGAAAAAACAAAGAATCTTTGAGTTTCCCTTGCTGGTTTTTTTTTATTTTTTCATTTAAGTTTCTATAGCGTATGCTAATAGCTCAGGGAAACCTCAGGTTAGTTTTAGGTCCACTCTTTACATAAATGTTGAAGTACTCCATACCCACCTTTTTTCTACCTTCCTTCTTTTCTTCCATCTTTCCTTTCTCACTTCTTATAATCCATTATACTTAATCCTGCATTTGCTGAGGTGGCAATTAGTGTAGGAAAATACTGTGAAATTTTGCTGTTCAGAATGCATGTTGACCAAATTCTATATTGAGAAAAGGTCTGAATTTACCCAGAGTAACCCTTTCTCAGAGACTTTGAATAAAGGCCATAGAAACTGGGCTATATATAATATCCTGACAGGTATGTAGAACTCATAGCAATTGCCCTAAAGAGCTTACCTAGCATAGATGCATATGAATGCATTTAATGATTGTTTTATTGGCAGCAGTGCCAACATACACAGTCTGTTTTGTTTTATATCATTCTCATTACCTGCTGTTTACCACTGTACACATTGCTAATGGCGTGGTTTCTATGGCTTGTGAATTTCATGGCCAAATAATATGTAATTTATTGCACACTTCAGTGTAGAAGATGGAGACTCCATAACTTTTCGTGTGCTCTTTGCCCCTTTGGAATGCATTACACTGAGATCAGGCAAAGTAATAAATTTATTTCAAATGTGCGTGATAGCTAAACATCAATTAGGACTGGTGGGCAATATTTCTTCTTCCAGCAACATAACAGCTTTTAAAGACTAAGCCATTGAACGTGGAGCTACTGAACATGGGACTCAGTTCACTGGGATCCTTCTTAGAAAACTAAAGAACAACTTGAATTGGATTTGTGTGGCTTATTCAAGTAGTAACTAATCAGCTACATCTTGGTGAACTTAATTTGTCACAATCGTTTGGTATTTTATTAACTCTCTTCCCCTTCTTCCCCCGACTCTCACGAGAACGGATCATGAGTATCTTAAAACATACTAAGTCGTCTTCCATCCCTGTTAATCTAACTACAAAAGCACACTTTCCTTATCCAATGTAACTTACTGTCTTTTAGAGTAGCAGGGGTTTTAATTCTCTACAAAATTAAAACCAGCAAAGAGAAACATTTTCAAGGAGCCACCACATTGTAGCGCTTTAGAAAGAAGACTTTAGAATTAAGGGCAACTATATCATTTTATAGCTAAAGCACCTGAGGCCTAAAGTAGGCAGGTCACCATCGAGGTCAGAGAAAGGGGTTGAAGATCAGGTTTCCAGCTGAGAAAGAGTCTAGAGGGACTCAATCTGAGCAGGTCAAAAACTGAAATGAGGCCACGAATGTTCTGGGAAGGCTGGCATCTGGCCTCAAGTGTGGGATTCAGACAGGGAGTGGACCCGGGGGAACTGAGCTTCTGCAGTAGGCAGAGAAGTCCACCTCATCTCCGGAAAGTGCCACTGACATCGGAGTTGAGGGGAAAGAGCAATGAATTCCAGTCCACCTGAGAAAGCAGGCCAGTCTGATTAACTCTGAATTTAGGCTTATTTCAGATACTTCTTGAGAAAGAACTTGGACAAGAGCAAGTCCCACGCAGCCTCTTTTAAATCCATGCCCAGTATTTTCTGGTGGAGCTGCTTAAACCCTCCAAGTGACTCCAGTGTTTTAATTTCACTCTGTATTTAATTCCGACAGTTCTATGATTGATTATTTAATGGGCAAATAAGTAGGGTCACAAAAGAGTGTGAATGTATTTTACAGGATGAGGATGGGTGGAGTGGAGCAGTCTGGAATAGGACACCAATAAAAAAGGATCTTGGTAAAGAAGAACGTCTATTAGAAATGGAGAGGAATTCGCAAGGAAATTAGTGCCTGACACCACGCCCTTCTCTCTGCATGTTTAGAAGCTAGTTTCTAATTTTATTTTCATAGGAGATGTGCCTGTGATGAATTGTCTTTTACCTCCACGCTATTTATCACATGGACATATTGTGAAGTTTGTGTGAGAGAAAGCAAGTATTAGAATTTGTTTTGCAAGGAGCTATAATCACTTCCTGGAACAATATGGGGTAGAAGGAAAAGGAAAGGAAGGTGGAAACAAAGGATAAAGACAGCTAATGACGCTGGAGTCTCTCGCTGGGATTTGTGGTATCTCTTTTTGAAACTAAGTACAGAAAGTCAGAACTTGACTGATTGTTTCTTGATCACGGTTTGTTTTCATTTTTGTTTTTTTTCTTGCTCTCTCATCAGTTACTCCAGCCAGTGCCATGTCATTTTCAGTTTGAGTAAGCATGCCTGCCTTGTTTCCATTTGCATTATTCATGCAAACGTTGATTGAACTGATGACCCTGAGTTATCACAGAAATAAGTGGATAAAACTAAATAAAATCTAACAGCACAAAAGAGTAATAATAAAATATATCAAAAATTAGAATGCATTAAAACAAATGGAAGAAGAAAAAGTAGTAAAAGAAATTTAAGATCTCAGCATTGCTTGAGAAGCAGTAAAAGAGCTAATAAGTCATGGTACATGTGTAACTGCTACTTGTGTAAAAGTAACAAGCTAATATAAGGGAAAATGGAATTTGAAGAAATGTCAAAGGAAGAAATAAGAGCAAAAGGAACATAACAAGGTGGGACAAAGAGTAAACAAGGATAAACGGTCTGTAAGAAAATACATTAACTGTAAATACTGAAATTAAAGGACAAGGATTATTGAAACAAACCAAAAACCTAATTCTATGCCACCTACAAGAGACAAGAGTCAGATTGAAATGAAAGGATTCAAAAATTATGTCATAACAACAATAAGTAAAATTGAAGAAGATTTTTTAATGCTAACATAGATTTGAAAGCAAAAAGTATCACTGGCGATAAGGCAGGATAATAAAACACACTGTTACTTTACAAGGAATATATTATAAGTCTAAACTTCAATGAAATATATGAAGGGAAATTCCAAAAATCTAAGTAGAAATAGAAAAATCTAAATTACCTAGATCAGTAACATAGAACCACAACAACAAATCAGCAGATTATAGAAGATCTGAATACCATCATTAAAAACTTTGGCCTAAATTTACATAAAACACTGCACCAACAATGATGGAATATATATATTATGCAGAAATTTTTAGGTGCACATGGCACATTTATAAAATTGACTATATTCTGGTTATAAAACAAGACTCCGAACAAGCAAGAAATTTAAAACTATATAACCAATATTTTACCAAATAGTTGGATATTAAAAACATACTTCTGATCATTATGTAGGTCAAAGATAAAGTCACAATGGGAATTAGAATTTTATTAATTCAATGATAATGAAAATATGCCATAACAAAACCTGTGGGTTGCAAATAAAGCTGTGGTCACAGAGAAGTTTATGTATTCCAATTATACTCTCTAAATGTAAAATGGAAAGGAATAAAGCAACTAGAAGATAACCTATCACCCTGTGGTAGGCAGCTCCTGAACTGTACCTGGTGGGGAAGGCAGGGCAGAACTTCAGGAGGCCAGCTGAGAGCACGGTGAACACCATGTCAGGAGCAGTCTCCAAGAAAGAGAATTCAATGTACAAAGGGATGACTAAAATATATTTAAGAGCTAGCACCCTGACCCCTCTTAAGGATGACTTATGTTGCTGGGGAAAAAATAAGAAGTGCTCGATGTAGAAGGTGAATAGCTTTATAATTCCCAGGAGAATCTTGGTACCAGGACCACACAATGAAGAACTTGGAGTCCCCATGGCTAATCCAGCGGAGAGAAAAGGAGGAACAGAGATGCAAGAGAAAATAAAGGGAAATCTTGGTGCAATTTGGTGCTGCTGCAGGCCCAAGTCCAGGTATGTGCTCTCTATCTCCACATCTTAAATAAAAGCCACCATGTTCCTCAGTCTTTCAAGTACTTAGAATTTCTCTTTAGAACCTGAAAATGGGGTCAGGTCTCCTGTCTGCATTGCTACAGTACAAAATAGAGGCAGGATGTTTGAAATAGTTCTCCATCTGGCAGAGGAGGCCTTGAAGCTGTGAGCCACTCACTGCAAACCAGCAGGACATGAAGGATTCTTGAGCAGATCTGAAGCTACTGGGAGGCCTTTGAGGAGTTAAATCCCATAGTAAATACTGTACCTTCAATGGCCCCTTCTCCCTCTCTGTCCAGTCTTCCTCCACTCCCGTTGATAGTTGATTTTTTTCCCCATAAACACCCCCTCACTGAATACAGAGAAAAAGAAGCAAAGAAATAAAAGCATAAAGCACTCCCCCGTGGGGGCCCAAAGGGGTTAAATGAGCACTCTTTGACTTGTACTTGGTGGTCCCAGAACTTGACTTGGGCTTGGAGACTTCCATGAAAAGGCTGCCTTCCATCTACTGGCTTGGGTTTCTTGGGCTCTCTGCTCCAGGCTAATCCCTTCAACCTGCTTTTTCCATTTCTGCCAATAATCCCCCTCTCCAGACCTTCCTAATGCTCTTCTGGGGCAGGAGGAGACTTACCTAGGGCAATGTTTATTTCTAGAGGGAGAGGTGACCACATGACTTCACAGTGGTCGTCCCTTTGATTTTTCAGTTTCTGTCTAGATTAGTCGTGGGTGTTTGTGCACCCCAGCCTCACCCCCAGGAGGCTTTAGAACACTGTCCTTATCTCAGCACTGAGCCTCTCTCTAGCCTCCTTCCCTCTCTCTCCTTACCCATCTTTACCCACAGACTCGCAGGCTTTCTGCACCTCTGAGGAAGATAAGCACTTCACAGAACCTCTGCTACAGAACCAAACATATTGAAATGACTCTTTACGAAGATACTGAAACAACAGAAAAAGAATACATGACGATTGTTTCTCCTGAGGGTTCAGTTACCTAGGGGGCCTTTAGCAAACTTTGATTGATAAATCTAACCTTTCCTTCCTTGGCAATAGTTGATCACACTGTGAGGAAAACAAGTTAGAGAATGGAAAAATAATACTTGGATTTCAATGAAATAATAAAGATACAGAGACTATCTTTGACTTTTGCAAGGTGAGAAGAGAGTTTACATTTTGATTATTTGATGGCAGGAATCCCTTTTAAAACAGGGCCAGTCTGCATGATGCATTTAAAAATCAGCCTTTTCAAATATAGCCATAACCCCCACAAGATTTCTTGATTTCTCTGGGGTCAGATAAACCATCACATTTCACAGTGGTGCCCTGTATATGAAAGTGATAAACATAACCTGGAAGCACAGCAGTGGCTAAAAATATGGAGCTGGAAGCCATTCGTTGAAATTATTTTTTGCTTTTAATTCATTGCATAAAATGCTAATGTCCAAATTCAGGCAGGTTGATCTTACCAACCATCAAGAGCTTCAACCCTGCTAACAGCTAAGTATGCACTTTTAAACCCTACTTTGACTGCTCCAGAAACTTACTGGGTTTCTTTAATGCCTCTGTTACTATTTCCTTTGTGTCATTTTGTTTTTCTTTAAAAACACAGCTGTGTGATCTTGGGGAGGTTACATTATTTCCTTGAGACTTGGTTGCCTTCTCTGTGCATATCTGGGTATAATTTTAGTATTGCTCAATAGAATTTTTGTTGATAATGAAAATATTCTATATCTGTACTATGTAAAGCAGTATTCAATAGCTACATGAAGCTAATAAACATGTTTGAAATATGGCAAATGCAAATGAGGAACTGAATTTTTTATCTTATTTTTAAATTTGTTAAATTTGTTAAATATAAATAATGCCACGTGGCTAGCATCTGTTGACAGTACAGATCTACATAATATTTTAAGGACACTCTCCACTCAAAAACTCTACCATTCATTAACTCAACCTAAATATTTTTGCCCTCTGATAAACAAAAAATAATTTATGCTTCCCTTGAAATTATCTGTCAAGGCCTTTATCAGTTTGGGGACATTATATTCTTAAAATTGACTTTGCTTTATGAAACTTTAATAATGTTGGAATTCCCTGCCCTTGGTACCACCTTTGTGATGATGGGAAATATTGCGGATAATCAAGGACCATTTCAAGAGATCATGGAGAGAAACCTCCTTCTGGATTTAATTTCATTATGAGGATGTCAAAATGCTGAATTACTTAAAATAAAACCCATACCGTTGTTATGCTAAGTTATATGCTACATGTAGCTGGAAAAATGTTAAAAAGATTTTTAAAGAACTGCACATCTATTTTTGAAGCTGATTTGGCTGTTCAAGGCTTGCTAGCACTTTATCCATCTCAGTACTATTTCACTTAGTAAACAAATGCAGTTGCCATAATTGCTGCATATGTGTCTGTGTTCCCTTCTAGGTTGTATGTTTTTGAAGTTAGAAACTATATTTATATCACAGTCCCTATGTATAGCACAATATCCATTGCTAATTCAGATTGTGTTTTAAGATATGAGACAAAATGTAAGACTTTTATTATAGTCATAAACATCTAGCAAACCAACCAGAAAATAAAAACTAATTTTCAATTGGTTGGCCAAGAACAAAAAAGAGAGGAATACCTAGTGCAAAATCATATCTCTAATATCTACTGTTGGATTTAGACCACACACATGCTAAACTTATTTTAAAATATCTTCTCTTCAAAGATTTGAGGTTGGACCATAAAATATTATATCAGAAGTGAAAATAATTATGTGGTCTGACCAGCGTGGATCACACAAAGTAAGTGTATACAATATATAAAGTAGATAAAATATGAGGTCCTACTGTATAGCACAGGCAACTATATTCAAGACCTTGTAATAACCTGTAAAGGAAAAGGATCTGAAAAAAGAAATATATGTATCTGAATCACTTGTCTGTACACCTGAAACACAACATTGTCAATCAACTATACTTCAAGTAAAACAAAACAAAACAAAGTAAGTGTAAAGGGAAGTATAGTTTTATAAATTCACCTCTGATATCCAATGGCCCAACTGAAAGACTACAGAAAGTACAACTTTCTAGGAGACATGACATGGCCAGCAAACCAGGCCGTTACCCTCGGTAACGGTCATACCTGCCAAAAAATATACAGACTAGCCTGCATTCATGAATACATAGGAATTCTTTATTTATCTGGCATTATTAGGCAATGAGGTATTGTACGTTAGGATAAGTTTTTTTTAAATGACAAACTGAAGAGGAGTTATTTTAACCTTCACTCGGTAATTTTTTTCTAAAATTAAGAAATGTATCCACTGGTGTATCTAATGTTTCCGTGATAACTCGGGGTCATCAGTTCAATCAACGTTTGCATGAATAATGCAAATGGAAACAAGGCAGGCATGCTTACTCAAACTGAAAATGACATGGCACTGGCTGGAGTAACTGATGAGAGAGCAAGAAAAAAAACAAAAATGAAAACAAACCGTGATCAAGAAACAATCAGTCAAGTTCTGACTTTCTGTACTTAGTTTCAAAAAGAGATACCACAAATCCCAGCGAGAGACTCCAGCGTCATTAGCTGTCTTTATCCTTTGTTTCCACCTTCCTTTCCTTTTCCTTCTACCCCATATTGTTCCAGGAAGTGATTATAGCTCCTTGCAAAACAAATTCTAATACTTGCTTTCTCTCACACAAACTTCACAATATGTCCATGTGATAAATAGCGTGGAGGTAAAAGACAATTCATCACAGGCACATCTCCTATGAAAATAAAATTAGAAACTAGCTTCTAAACATGCAGAGAGAAGGGCGTGGTGTCAGGCACTAATTTCCTTGCGAATTCCTCTCCATTTCTAATAGACGTTCTTCTTTACCAAGATCCTTTTTTATTGGTGTCCTATTCCAGACTGCTCCACTCCACCCATCCTCATCCTGTAAAATACATTCACACTCTTTTGTGACCCTACTTATTTGCCCATTAAATAATCAATCATAGAACTGTCGGAATTAAATACAGAGTGAAATTAAAACACTGGAGTCACTTGGAGGGTTTAAGCAGCTCCACCAGAAAATACTGGGCATGGATTTAAAAGAGGCTGCGTGGGACTTGCTCTTGTCCAAGTTCTTTCTCAAGAAGTATCTGAAATAAGCCTAAATTCAGAGTTAATCAGACTGGCCTGCTTTCTCAGGTGGACTGGAATTCATTGCTCTTTCCCCTCAACTCCGATGTCAGTGGCACTTTCCGGAGATGAGGTGGACTTCTCTGCCTACTGCAGAAGCTCAGTTCCCCCGGGTCCACTCCCTGTCTGAATCCCACACTTGAGGCCAGATGCCAGCCTTCCCAGAACATTCGTGGCCTCATTTCAGTTTTTGACCTGCTCAGATTGAGTCCCTCTAGACTCTTTCTCAGCTGGAAACCTGATCTTCAACCCCTTTCTCTGACCTCGATGGTGACCTGCCTACTTTAGGCCTCAGGTGCTTTAGCTATAAAATGATATAGTTGCCCTTAATTCTAAAGTCTTCTTTCTAAAGCGCTACAATGTGGTGGCTCCTTGAAAATGTTTCTCTTTGCTGGTTTTAATTTTGTAGAGAATTAAAACCCCTGCTACTCTAAAAGACAGTAAGTTACATTGGATAAGGAAAGTGTGCTTTTGTAGTTAGATTAACAGGGATGGAAGACGACTTAGTATGTTTTAAGATACTCATGATCCGTTCTCGTGAGAGTCGGGGGAAGAAGGGGAAGAGAGTTAATAAAATACCAAACGATTGTGACAAATTAAGTTCACCAAGATGTAGCTGATTAGTTACTACTTGAATAAGCCACACAAATCCAATTCAAGTTGTTCTTTAGTTTTCTAAGAAGGATCCCAGTGAACTGAGTCCCATGTTCAGTAGCTCCACGTTCAATGGCTTAGTCTTTAAAAGCTGTTATGTTGCTGGAAGAAGAAATATTGCCCACCAGTCCTAATTGATGTTTAGCTATCACGCACATTTGAAATAAATTTATTACTTTGCCTGATCTCAGTGTAATGCATTCCAAAGGGGCAAAGAGCACACGAAAAGTTATGGAGTCTCCATCTTCTACACTGAAGTGTGCAATAAATTACATATTATTTGGCCATGAAATTCACAAGCCATAGAAACCACGCCATTAGCAATGTGTACAGTGGTAAACAGCAGGTAATGAGAATGATATAAAACAAAACAGACTGTGTATGTTGGCACTGCTGCCAATAAAACAATCATTAAATGCATTCATATGCATCTATGCTAGGTAAGCTCTTTAGGGCAATTGCTATGAGTTCTACATACCTGTCAGGATATTATATATAGCCCAGTTTCTATGGCCTTTATTCAAAGTCTCTGAGAAAGGGTTACTCTGGGTAAATTCAGACCTTTTCTCAATATAGAATTTGGTCAACATGCATTCTGAACAGCAAAATTTCACAGTATTTTCCTACACTAATTGCCACCTCAGCAAATGCAGGATTAAGTATAATGGATTATAAGAAGTGAGAAAGGAAAGATGGAAGAAAAGAAGGAAGGTAGAAAAAAGGTGGGTATGGAGTACTTCAACATTTATGTAAAGAGTGGACCTAAAACTAACCTGAGGTTTCCCTGAGCTATTAGCATACGCTATAGAAACTTAAATGAAAAAATAAAAAAAAACCAGCAAGGGAAACTCAAAGATTCTTTGTTTTTTCACTTTACTGCATATACACGTCCATCTTAAACAATCTATATGCTTATATCCAATAAGAGAGCATTGTTTTGCAAGGCTATTTGGGTTCTATCAGCATGTAAAGGTCGGACAACTCAACTTTAGCAGAGTTAGCCTTCAGGTGAATAATTGCTTCTTTCAGGTTGCGAGCATTTGAATTTTCCAGAAATGTTTCCCAAAATATGAAAACTAAAAGAAGGGTCCTAGGACAGCATCCTTTAGAAGTTTTATATAGTATCGAGGCTTTTGGAGGAAGAGAATCCTTGTCGATTATCAACACAATGATTCCAAGCAGGTCAATTTTTGCTGAGAATATTATATAACAGAACCCACTTCACCTCCATTATACTGACAGTGATCTTCCTTACTTCAACCTTGTGCTTCTTAGTAAAGTTGAAAATACTGAGCCAAGAACAGACAGTGACAATGCCAGAGACTCAGATGTACCTATAGGTGCCTTCAGACAACATCAGCCACCCAGGCTAAAGTCCTGGTTTAAAACATCCCAACATGAATGAATCTCAAAAACCATATGCTGAGCAAGTGAAGCCAGATCAAAAGGGCATCTACTGTATTATTCAACTTACATGAAATTGTAAACTCGGCAAAAGTCATCTCTAAAGATAAAAAAACAGATCCGTGGTTGCCTTGGGGTGGGAGATGGGGATACTTTTGCAAAAGCCTAGGAGGAAACTTTCTAGGGTTTTAGAATTGTTATCTATCTTTATGGGGGTGGTAGTTAAACAAATGTATACATTAATTAAAAGTCACTGAACCGTTGACTAAAAATGTCTGCATTTTATTGCATGTAAATGATACCTTAATAAGGTTGATTACAAAATGAACCAAAACCAAAACAAAGCAGAAGAAAAACCTATCAAGACCTCAAAGGAAATACACTGTTTTCTTCCAGGGCACCAGATTGGAAATGAGGCATTGGTCTGTTCTACCCTCAGATTATCCCTAGGATTATCTAGTCTATTTTAAAGCACTAGAGTCCCCTATCAGGAAAACTCACCCCATGTTTAATTACTTTGATTTCTTCTCTGCCTCTTCTCCCAACACAGTGAAGCCATTCACGGAAGGAAAACCAGCTTTTTCCAACTTTGCATCACCACATATTCTTTCCAGAGCTATTATTTATGGAATGAAATTTGGCTACACTTTGTAAAAGTCTAGCTTTTTGAGCCTTACAAATCTTAACAGTTAACCTATTGCCTCCACTGGAATTTGGAAAAAAATTATTTTGAAAAGGAATAGCTGAGACTTGACATTTTTGTGTGTGTGTGATTTTCTCTTCCCCTAAGAGAGAAGTGAGTAGGAATGAGAAACACATACATAAAGAAAAAAAAATTATCTTGCCGCCTTTGCACGGTTATAATTTATAGGAGGCCCTTTTCAACAATAATCTATTATCAGAATCAATAAAATATAATCTCCATGAAGGCCAGGCCAGGATATTTGTCTCTTTTTCAGCAGATTGCAATACAAACTACATTCATGGATATGCTTCTTGATGATCTTTGTAATACTGTTAACAGTTGCCCAATTCCTCATGCCTCTTCACCTTAACTTCAACCTGGTTTTTTACCAATGACCTCACATTTCCTTCTCTATCACTTGGTTGTGGGCCTCTTTTCCAACTCCAACCCCAACTCGCATTTCACTCTGGCACCAAAGGAAGACTCACACCTTCCTGCTTTTTAGTGATACCTCAAGGTCATTACCATATTGTGATCACCCTGAAGAACAGCCAGACACTTGTTATTTCAGAGCCATCTGACAGTTTGTAGCTCTAAAAATTAACTAAGGACCGCATTTGTCAAAAATATCCTAGTTTAAGATTTTGGTAATACAGCAACAGTAATTCCGAAGTCATTTATGACAATCAGTGTGGGAAGCACCCTCCTTCAGGAAGATCCTTTGCCATACAATACTCTTTCCCTGTCTGGTAATAAGGAAGAATGGCCGTGGAAAGTAACCTTTTGTGGAAAGAAATACTTGGCTTTGAGAAGGCTTGAAGTTCATACATTTTTCTTGAATTAGATTCCCCATTAATTACTTTATCCACAAAGAGGTAATTATCAGAGTTATGTAAGCAATTAAGGAGATGCTACTCCACATTCTTTCAGCTTGTTGACCTTTCTCACTTTATTTCATGTGGCTATCTGAAACATCAGTGATTTACATGCCTTTCTTTTTTTTTTTAAACAGATTTCTGTGTGTGTGTGTCCCCATGATGCAAACATCATTAAAGTAAAATATCATGAATAGACTCTTAAGAAGCAGAGTCTACTTAAAGTCCTGGAAAATATGAAAGCACTAATATTCACGGACAACTCTACACTCTGAAAGTTACTCCAAATGTTGTTGATCTCTCTTTTGTCTAGGCGTTTTTCAAATTTTTACCATGATCATTTGTTAGTTTTATAATTACATAATAAAGGCATTACATCATACAATCTTTTGTTATCCATTGCAGTTTTAAAACTATTCCTTTCCTTGTCCTCAGCAGATATGTCATAGATTATTAGTACACAAGCAAAGACTTTCAACGTAACAGTACTTCATAGTGAGAAGAACTATACTGAGCTATCTCTATCCTAAGACAATGCACTAGGAAAGCACTAGGAATTCTTAAGCACTAGGAATACAGAGACGATCAAGGGGCAAGTTCCTTGCCTTCGAGTATACATGATCATTATAGCAAATGCTTAAACAGCACTTAGTATGTAACTCACCACAGCAGTCTTATTAACCTCCTTTTTAATAGGTGAGCAGAGGAAGCCACAGGGAAGTCATAGGGTAAAGCCAGAATTTGAACCTAGGTAGACTAGTACACTCTCCACGGCTTTAACTACTACATTAAAATATATATATAGGGCTTCCCTGGTGGCGCAGTGGTTGAGGGTCCGCCTGCCGATGCAGGGGACGCGGGTTCGTGCCCCGGTCCGGGAAGATCCCACATGCCGCGGAGCAGCTAGGCCCGTGAGCCATGGCCGCTGAGCCTGCGCGTCCGGAGCCTGTGCTCCGCAACGGGAGAGGCCACAGCAGTGAGAGGCCCGCATACCGCAAAAAAAAAAAAAAAAGAAAAAAAGAAAAAAAATATATATATATATGTTTTATATATATATATATATATATATATATATATATATATATATAAAACTCCAAGTATTCCAAAGTTACAAAACACTTATCTACCAAAACTCAAAAAGGAGCACACAAACTTGCATAGAAAATAAACATGTGGGCTTCCCTTGTGGCGCAGTGGTTGAGAGTCTGCCTGCCGATGCAGGGGACACGGGTTCGTGCCCCAGTCCGGGAAGATCCCACATGCCGCGGAGTGGCTAGGCCCGTGAGCCATGGCCGCTGAGCCTGCGCGTCCGGAGCCTGTGCTCCTCAACGGGAGAGGCCGCAACAGTGAGAGGCCCGCATACCGCAAAGAAGAAAATAAACATGTAAAAGTTCATAAATAAACCACAATATAACCTGCTCCACATAATATACTGACTGCAGTGTCCTGGGCCTCTCCCATCCTTAGGTAGCCGGAAATTACAACAAAATAATACTTTTCACCTTTGGAAGCCACACCATCTCTCATACCAACCAACCAATTACTTCCTTAGAATTGGAAATTAACCTGAATATCATAAAATATATATATATAGCATTAGTGATGTAGAATCTTTGTTTAAAGACAATAACTTCAATAGCAGAGGGAACTTTACCATTGCAGGCTTCCGATAACCTCTATATTTCTCAGATTTCATGCTAAATCATAAAATGCCATATTGTGTCTGAAGCTATTTTTTCAATAGTCCATTTTTTTAAATGGACTAGCAGAGCCGTAAATACTGACGAACATTTTGGCTCCCAGATCCTAAAGCCATTCTGATTATGCATGGGTGATCGTGGGGACGTCATCGGAACTACCAGAGGACTGGGTGAAATACCAGTGTTCTGGCCAGCTTACAACTTAGAAATTATACAGAATCCAATTTTATTTTTTTGTTAAGTAATTCCTATGAGGCTTTTAGGATGTCAGTGTAAAGTCCTTTCATGTGTAATCTTTATCCGTTAGATAGGGAACAATGCCAATCCCCGTCATAAATACTTTCACAACCTGACACTGAAAATCCATTGTAGGGCATAGGACCTGCAAATAGGATGTGAATCACACACATCCACTCATTCAGACAATCCACAAATATTCATTTTTAAGTCTACTATATGCCAATAATGTACCGGCCTCTCAGATGCTAAACCATGCTAAATGCTGAAACAGACATACTCAGTTCGGGCCCTCCTGGAACTTATTACCTACAGAAGTGCCTTCGTTGTAAATGGTCAGGTCTCAGCCAATGCTATTATCATCAGCAGGTGACCAAAGGATAGAGCTTGCTTCCCTTCAGAGGTACAAAACAGTTCTTACACCTGAATGGGATGCAAAGAATAATCTGACTTCTGTTCACCAGGGGATGAACTGAACTGTCCTTGCAGAAGAGATAACAGATGGTGTGAACCCCAGATCCTAGAAACGGGCCAGGCACACGATAAGTGTTCAGCTTTTCAAAAACAAATGAACAATCACTTCCTCTCCTAGATCTTTACACCCTTCCTCTGTTGGCTACTTTCTCGCAGCTTATAAACATCCTCAAATATACCCACTTAAAAAACCTCTCAGACCTATGATTCTTTGGATATTCTTGTGGATAACCTAAGTCTCTACCATGCCTTCAAACACCTGTCCTCCCAAAAGCCCACATCTGTACCTTGGGCCCAGACCTGTCTACCAGGCCCCTCTAAAGCACTGAAGATGAAGTAAGATCCTCTCGCCACCCCGAATCCCTTTCTACTGTGCTCTGTGTCTCTCAAAAAGATGCAGCTGTAAACTGTCACCCACGCTTGCTGCCCTCCCTTTTCTAACTGGTCACCAGGCCTCACCCATTCTCTCTCAGATCTGCAAAACCCGGTCCCACCTTTTATAACTTAAGTGGGACCCTTAGATTACAATTCACCCTGCACCCAATCAACTGCCTTCCACATGGAGGTCCAAGTGAGCCTCTAAACCAGAATTCCATTTCACTGTTCTTTGGTGTTTCCCGCAGCCTTCAGGATAAACATCCAAACTTCTGACAGGACAAACAGGGCGCCTTTCTGTTGGGCCCCACTAAGTTTTCAGTATCAACTCTCATTTCTTTCCCAAACCCTGAGTTCCAGTCCTGTACATTAGTTTTGCCATATTTTCTTACATTTCTCAAACTTCAACACACACTGCTTTCTCCTGCCACCCCAGGAGCTTCTACATATCCTTAGAAAGGATGGCACTTCCTCCAAGAATCCTACCCTGAACTTTCCCTTCCAAGTTTCTGTGCTCTGCAAAGGGGAAAGATGGCGGGGAGGGATACATTAGGAGTTTGGCATTAACATATACCCATGACTATATATAAAATAATAAACAAGGACCTACTGCATAGCACAGGGACCTCTACTCCATATCCTGTAACAAACTGTACGGGAAAAGAATCTGAAAAGGAATGGATATATGTATAACTGAATCACTTTACTGTACACCTGAAACTAACACAATATTGTAAATCAACTATCCTCCAATATAGAATAAAAATTAAATTAAAGAAAAAAGAGATTCTGTGCTCTGTAGCAGCAGAACTCACTTCTTTCAGACCACTGACTCCTGTGCTTGTGTTTACTTGCTGCCCAGTAGAAGGGAAGATTACCTAGGGCAGAAGCATCGTCTCCAGCAGCCCTTGGTTCTGACAACTCATTCAAGTGCCAGGATACTTTACACACATAACCTGCTTAATTAATTCTAAGAACCCACAGAAAGAGTGGTTTTTAATGTCATTTTACAAGTGTGGGGATTGTAGTGCAAAAGAAACCTGTCCAGGCCACAGAGAGCATAAGCCCTGGAATTCAAACCCTAAGCTGCCTTGACACCGGTGCTCTTTCCACTATATATGATACACCTATTGAAAAAAAATTTTTTTTTTCCTGAGCCCTGTTTGCATGGAAAGGAAATGAAGCTGGGATATATCCATTTCTTAATCGCTTTGGTGTGTACCAGGCAAAGTCATTCAACAGACCAGGTAACATCTGTGCAACAATTAACGATGCTCCAAACTGTGCTAAGTGTTCTACTTTGTAGAGTCTAGAAGCATTAACACAGTGCATCCTTGTAACCGCCACGGAGGCTGGGTCCTGTTAAGCCCATGCTACAGATGAGAACACTGAGACCTTGAAGCCTTAAGGCACTCGGCCGGGGTCACCGAGCTGGCAGGAGTCCTAGGCCGCACGCCCCGTCTAGTGCACGCACACCCGGGCACTGGGCACCGGTTCTAGTGCCCACCCTCCACCTTGAACCATTTAAAACCCCGCTTCTCAGCGCCCACACGAGGGCCCCTGGAAGCGGGAAGTACAAACCTGTCTCGACAAGCCGTGGCTGGAGGAAGCTCTGGATACAGATCAGGGGCAGAGGGTGCTCAGGAGCGGCGCCCAGTCTACCCCGCGGAGGCGGTCGGCGTTAAGTCCAGCAGGCCCTCCCTCAGGGAAGCCGGCACGGAGGGCAGAGGCACCGAGTCCTGCAGCACTCACAGGTCCTCAGAGCGCGAGAAGGAGTCGGCCGCGCTGTCCGGGCGCAGCTTCACCGAGTGTTCATGGCCTGAGCGCGGCCTCGGGGACGCTGGCTGCAGACAGGATGCCCACACCCGCCTGTGGGTCCCGGCTCGCCTCCCGGCCCCTCGGGCGCCCACCGCCCGGCGGCTGCGGCCCGGCGGCTGCGGCCCCGCACCGTGCGCAGGACCGGCGTCGCAGCCAGAATACATAGGGCCACGGGCCCCAGCTAGGCCGGGCCCTCCATGCCGCGCTCCGGAGCCCACGCGCGGCCTGGTGTTGGCGCGGGCATCAACGCCCTCCCGAGCCGCGGGGTTGCGGTTTAAGCCTCCGGGCGGGCCCGTGGGGGCGGGGCTCGAGGACTTCTGCGCGCTCGCCGTGCGTCCGCACGCAGACCCGCCTCCCATGACGACGCGGCTTGAGGAGCAGCACGCAGACCCGCCTCCCATGACGACGCGGCCTGAGTAGCGGTGTCGGCAACTTCGAGGCTACGGCAGCGCGAAAGGTAGGAGGTGTGGAGAATTTGGGGTTTCCAAAAAGCGTTTGCTGACTGATCCAAGCAAAAGTGAGACATGTTTGTATCAGTGCATTTTAAAAGTAAACTCCCGCAAAGTGTCTGTGCTCGCCCCGCCCAGGAGAGAGTGTGAACTCCGTGAGGGACGCAGGAAAGGCTGAGTGAACGTCTGCCTGTGGTCCCTTACCTGGTGCACGGGTGTGTGAATTTCTGCGGAGAGCTCTTAATTTCTGTCGTTTCTGCTGACTTGACACGGTGGTTGGCAAACGGTGACGTGTTCCGTGCATTCAGGACACGATCGTGGTTACTAATAATCACTTTGTTTTGTACTGACACCTCCACAGAGAATTTACTACTGAATATCCACTTTACAGAAGAGAAACTGAGGCGTAGGAAGTGAAGTGACTGAGTAAGAGGAAGGACTCAGACAATTGGTGTTAGTAAATTAAGCCTGCAAGGAGGCCGTTAGCCTGCGGTGGCTCTAGCGATGCGGCCGCCTACTTAAACCAGCCAAAATCTAAGCCTGTCAACGCCTCAGGGTGACGAACAGCGCTGAGGACACCCAGTCACAAACCACCAACTAGGCGTTAAAGCCATAGCAAATCACTCGTTTCCTTGCTTTGCTTCTGCCCTTTTAAAATAAACATCTCTGCAGCTCCTGTGGCTGGAGTGCTCCTCACCTCTTCCGCTTTGTGGTGCGTGAATTGATTCTATTTTTGCGCACATAAAGTGTTAAAATTTTAAATATGCCTCAGTTTGTCTTCTAAGATTGGCCGTAGAGGTTGGATTTGTGTCCAGTTTCTAGAGCAGTGGTCGTCCTCTGGTCAGGCTTTAGGCGTTACGTGTACAACGTTCCTCTTCTACCACCACCTTCTGGATGCCTCCACCCACTACCAGCTCCCACGCATCAGTTCCCCTAGATGTGGTCAGCAATGGCTTTTACATGCAGCGTGCTCACATTATAACATCGCAGACACTCCTCCATCCTCCAGGCAGCGTGTGAAGTGAAACATTACCATTCCTGTTGAAGAGTCTCTGGTGTGACCACTTTCCCAAACACAGCCACTCCCCAGCTGACCCTGGGTAACCACTCCTCTGAACTTGGTCTCCATCACTGGCATGGATGTCTTTCTATGTAGGCTACATTTTTAAGTATTCTTAAACTGCATATCGTATTCTATTTTGTTTTCTCTTGTTACTTGCTTTATTTAGTGTTATCTTTGCTAGGTTCATCCATGCTGACATGTAAAGATCTGTCCAGTTCATGTACTTTCCTCGCTACGTAGGATTCCCATGTAGGGAAATACACTAATTTATATGTGCATTTTCCTGTTGATGGACATTTAAATTGTTTCGAATTTTAAGTATGATTTCTTTTTTTAAAAATTTTATATACTTTTTAAAGGTTACTTTACAGTTATTACAAAATATTGGCTATATTCCCTGTGTTGTACAATACATCCTTGAGCCTGTCGTACACCCAGTAGTTTACATCTCTCACTTCCCCACCCCTGTATTGCCCCCTCCTCCCCCTCCGCACTGGCAACCATTAGTTTGTTCTCTATATCGGTGACTCTCCTTCTTTTTTGTTATATTCATTCAATTGTTGTATGTTTTAGATTCCATATATAGGTGATATCCTACAGTGTTTCAGAGTTCAAAAGACTCTCACGACAGAAGCCAAAAGGTAAGAGCCATTTTACATTGATAAAAAGCATTTTAACTATGTAGAAGCAGGAAATGAAAAGAAAGAACTTTGCATTACATTTAATAAAAGCTTAGGGAGATCTTTGTGGTATATCAGTGAACTTATTTGTGGAAATTTAGCCATGTACATTGTGTTGGAGAGGCACCAAGAGTTCAAGAACTCTCACAATTTGAGTACACAGTTGCCTTACTTGTAGGCATGGTGGCAGCCATTTACATAACAATGATTTGGAGGATGTTGTGTTAGTCAGCTCTTGCTGTGATAATGCTTTGGAACAAATCGACCCAAAACTCAGTTCCATAAACAAGAATTTATTTTTCTTGGACCTATTGGCTAGCTGCAGTGGCTCTCTTTTAGACCTCTAGATGGCTGGTTTTGCTCCGTGTTTTGGGTCAGTTTGAGGTCTGTAACACACATCTTCCTCTGGAGCCCAACTGTGAGGCCGCAGCTCCCAGGCCCTGTCTTCTCACAAAGTTCACTGAAACATAAGAGGTGAGCCCAACTGCACAAGCCCATTTAAGGCCTCTGCTGCTCATTGAAGGCCATCATGTCTGCTCACACTTCATTGGCCAAAACATGTCACAGATCTAAGCTGTATTTAGAATATGTGTATTTGTTTAAAGTTGGGTGCCCTCACAGAAGAATATTGCATTTTGGACAGTGTTACCTTAGCATTTTCATTGGCATTTGCAAACGTGATAAACGCCGTGTGCACTTTTCCACCTTTGAGAACTTTCTGAAACTGTGGGACCATTTCTATTGGAAAAGAGGAAGGTACACTTTAGAACTCAACTCTAGTTATGGCATTGTTGGGAGAAGAATTAATGAGATAAGGTCAATACAAGTGAAAGATTTGGGATCACATATTCATCATTAACATTAGCATTCTACAGAACATTCCTGGAGAATTGTGATGCTTGCTTTATGTGATTTCTATCATAAATCATTAGAATTTGACCAAGACACTTCAGTGAAACATACATCATACGGCACATCGCATTTTAGTTTTTCCTACCACTCCACAACTTATCATCAATACTTCACCATAACTCAGAAACAGAAAAAGAAACTGAGTGAGTTCATTGTTAGCAGACGGGCTTCACAAGCAATACTAGTGGAAGTTCTTCAAATGATAGCAGACAGTAACTCAAGCCATAAAAACAAAACAAAGAATGCTGACTAGAGCAGTTGTGTAGGGAATTATAAAAGATACTGTAATTTCAAATTTCTTCTCCTTTCTTCTCTTAACTAATTTAAAAAGTAAGTGCCTAAACAATATGACTATATTTGGATTGTCCTCTATATAACATAAAAAAAAATCATATATTTGATGATACGGCACAACGAAGGCAGTGAGAACAAAGCTGTGTTAGATTAAAAATGACAGTAGATCATAAGCTGAATCCGCAGGAAGAAAGGAAGAGAACCAGAAATGGTAAATAGATTAACCTGACAAACTCAAAAATATTTATTTGCTCAACTTCCTTCTCTAAGCTCTTTGAAAAAATAAGCTTGTGAGAAGTAATTATTATAATATGTTAAGTATGTAACATATATAAATGTAATAAAAACAAAAAAGAGGGGAAGGCATACAGCTCTATAAAAGTACAGTTTCTGTTTCTATCTGGAATGAACCTAGTAAAAATCTGAAGAGATTCTGAGATGTATTACATAAGCCCTAGTGCAGCTATTACTCAAACAATGTGGTTAAAAATCATTAAAGGAATTACATGTTACAGTAGAAAATATCTACTTACTATAAAAGGAAAATGGAGGAACAATAACAAAAAAACAAAAACATGAGACATGTAGAAAACCAAAGGTAAAATGATAGACATAAATAAATCCTACCATATCAATAATAAAAACTAAATGTAAATGAATTAAACAATACAATCAAAAGGCAGATATTGTCGAACTGGGTATTAAAAAATGTTTTCTATAGCAGGCACTGCTTGGATTCAAAAGTCTAATGTGTACAAAGTAAAAGGATGAAAAAATATACATCATGCAAATAGCAACCGTAAGCATTGCTGAAGTGGCTATACTAATACCAGAAAAAATAGACTTTAAAACAAACAAAAAAGTTACTAGATATGAAAAGGGACCTTTTATGATAAAGAAAGGGAAGATACAAAAATCTTTAACATATTTGCCCTGAATAAGGTAAAACCAAAGTACATGAAGAAGAAAATACCAAAATCCATGAAGAATTGAAGGAAGAAATAGATAATTGCACAACATTAGGTAGAGGCTTCAGTACTCCACAGTCAATAACGGATAGAACAGTTAGGCAGAAGGTCAACAACGATATAGAAGACTTGGACGAGACTGTGAATTAACAAGACCTAATAAATGTTTACAGAACACTCAACCAAACAGTAAAATACTCATCCTGCTCAACTACATGTGAAACGTTTTCCAGCATAGATGACATGCTAGGCTGTAAGAGAAGAGATTGAAACCCACGTACATTGCTGGTGGGAATGTAAAATGGTGCGGCCATTTTACAAAACAGCTTGAGAGTTCCTGCAAGTGTTAAACATAGAGTTACCCTGTGACCCAGCAGTTCCACTACTAAATATATACCTAAGAGAAATAAAAACTTATGTCTGCACAAAAGCTTGTACGTGAATGTTCATAGAAGCATATTTCTAAAAACAAAAGGTGGAAATAATTCGAATGACAACCGGATAAATGAATAAACAAAATGTGGAATATCCATGCAATAGAATAGCATTCAGCTATAGAAAGGAATGATCTATTGATCCATGTTACAACATGGATGAACCATGAAAGCATTATGTAAAGTAAAAGCAGCCACTCACAAAAGATCACATATTGTACGGTCCCATTTATATGAAATGCCCAGAATAGCAAATCTGTAGAGACAGGAAGTAGATGAGTGGTTGTCTAGGGCTGAGAGGGTTGAGGAGATTGAAGAAAGCTTGTTAATGTGTAATGGGTTTTTTGTGGGGGGGACAGAAATCTAAAATTGGATTGTTGTGATGCTTACACAAGTCTTTTAGTGGTTCCACTGAGAACCACTGAATTGTATACATTAATGTGTTGAAATTATGGTATGTAAATTACATCCCAATAAAGCTGTTAAAATTATGATAATTTTATATTTATAAATTTGAAAATTCGTCGAAAATGACAAATTCATTAAAAATGCAAGCTAACAAGACTAACCCAAGAAAGAAAAAATATCTAAAAACCCTATATCTACTGCAAAAGTTGTTTGTATAATTAAGTACCTTTACAGAAAATGATTTCCAGGGATAAATGGCTTTCCAAGTAAATTCTTCCAAATATTTAGGGAAGAAATATTGGTAATCTTACATAAAAATCTTCCAGGAAACAGAAAAGTATATATTGCTCAAAATATTTATAAGGCCAACATAAGCTTCAGATCAAAACTAAAAGGAATATTGCAAGAATAGAATCACAGGCCAATTTCTCTTTTGAACATGCATGCAAAATGTGTAAACAGAAGCACAAACTGTATCCATGGTATGTAAAACAATCATATATCACAATCAAAGTAGCTTTATTCTAGTAATGCAAGGTTGGTTTAATGTTCAAACATGAAACTGATCCCAGGAATGAATTAGAGTGGGAAAAAAAGTCATTTAAAACAGAAGTCTTGGGACTTCCCTGGTGGTCCAGTGGTTAGAACTTGGCGTTTTCACTGCTGGGGCCCTGGGGTCCAATTCCCGGTCAGGGAACTAAGATCCTGCAAGCCATGAGGCAGGGCCCCCCCCCAAAAAAAAAGGAAAAAAAGAAGACTTAACCAGGAGAAGCACAAGATCGAATAAACATAACAGATAACACCTTATGAAAAGTAGGTGAAGATTATGGAATATTCTAAAATTTTAAAACAAAAAGAAACATTTAACGATTCAAGAGGATGTGACAAATATTGTACATAGGCAAAAAATAAAATAAAATATACGGATGATGGGAGCCCAGAAATCCAGATGCCCATGTCCTGTCTCTGAAGATTCTCATTCAATGGGTTATGGATTTCCTCTATGTTTAAAAACCTACAGGTGTTATAAAGCAGAAACTAACACACCATTGTAAAGCAATTATACTCCAATAAATATGTTAAAACACAACAAAACAAACCTACAGGTGATTCTGATATGATTCACAGACAATGTAAAGCTTCTGGTTTACAGGAAATAATACCAGATTATTTTGTTATTTTATAGTTATAGTAACAGGTTGTACTATTGACCGGTAAGTCTGATGTCAAAATGCACTCCCCACTAGGGATATAAAAGGAACTAATAGTCTGTACGGCTACTTGGTGGCAGCATGCATGTATTGCAAGGGCAATTATTGTAGGAATCCAAATGAGTGGAACGTTTTAGAATTGGAAGACTACATACAGATCATCTAGTCAAGCTTCCAACTAGTATAGTTGTGAAAACTAAGGCCCCTATAAAAGAAATGATTTCTCTCCAAAGAGCGTTAGTGAAAGAGTATGAAATTAAAAATATCTCTGAACTTTTAATTTAGTGCTGTTTTTATTAATCTCATGTATTAGCTTAAACTTCAGTGTGACAGATTTGGGATTGAATTCTTGCTCAGATTTACTGATTGCGTGCCTTTTAGTAAGTTACTAAAACACTTTTTTTTTTAAAATAGATTTATTTTTGGCTGCGTTGGCTCTTCCTTGCTATGCGCGGGCTTTCTCTAGTTGCGGTGAGCGGGGGCTACTCTTTGTTACGGTGTGCGGGCTTCTCAATGTGGTGGCTTCTCTTTGTTGCTGAGCGCGGGGTCTAGGTGTGTGGGCTTCAGTAGTTGTGGTTCACGGGCTCTAGAGTGCAGGCTCAGTAGTTGTGGCACATGCTCTTAGTTGCTCCGTGGCATGTGGGAGCTTCCCGGACCAGGGCTCAAACCCGCGTCCCCTGCACTGGCAGGCAGATTCTTAACCACTGCGCCACCAGGGAAGCCCTACTAAAACACTTTTAACTTCGCTTTTCACATATGTAAAATGGTGAGCCTTGGCTGATATAGAATATGAGATAACCTAGCACTGTTCTTAACACATACACGTAGTTAACATTTTTTGGCTCTCATCCCTCTTAAACAGCCTCTATCCTCTTAACAATGAAAGTGTGTTTCAGCTAGCAAAGCACCCCAGAGCTGACCACATTCTGGCAAGAGATATAGGATTCTTTTTCTTGCTGGTGGTTCTTTATACCTGATATTTGAACTGCACTGAAACATGAACATCTCTTGTTTATACTGTATTAATGGATTGATGAATTTGATAATTTGATAGATGAATTTTAAAAAGTAATATGCAGGAAAAAAAAAGTAATATGCAGGAATTGAGCTGCCTTACTCTCAAGAAATATAATTCGATAGTGGTGGCTAAAACGATAAACAGTGTTTGGACAGGGAGTCCATATTGGATGTGAACTACCTGTACTCCCATTCGTCTATTAAGAATAAATAGAATCCTTTCAAAATCTGTTTTAAAGGGCAGTTATTTCCTTCTGACTCATTTAAGTTACCTGCAAGAAAAAGACAATCTCCTGAATCCTTGCTTAAAAGGCTTTTAATATAAAGCAGATAATTTTTTGCAACATTTCCCAAACTTTTCATTATCAAATTGGCTGAGGCTTCTCAACGATTATCATTTCACAACAATATCTCCATTTTCACCTTTTTTAAAAGAATTGGCCTCGTAGATGTGCCCTTAAAACAGAGCTTCACTCTCAACTTATTTTAAATTTTGTATTCAAACAGTATGAAGAAAACAGGATCAGGGAATTCAGCCATAAAAGTGAATGGATTACTGATACATGCTACATCATGGATGCAACTAAGTGAAAGAAGTCAGGCACGAAAGGCTCTATATTGTATGGTTCCATATTTATGAAATGTCCAGCAGTGGCAAATCCATACACACGGAAAATATTATACATTAGTGGTTTCCAGGGGTTTGGAAGAGAGGGAAATAGGGAACGACTCCTCAAAATGGGTGTATGTTTCCTCTTGGGGTGATGAAAATGTTTTGTAGTTGGACAGTGGTGATAGTTGCACAACACTGTGACAGTAGTAAATTCCACGGAATGGTACAGTGAATTGTAAAATGATCAAAATGGTGGATTTTGTGTTATGTTCATTTTACTACAATAAAAAGGAGAAGGAATTAGGGAAAGACTTAGAGTTTGGGAAACTAAGGTGAACTGGTCAAGAAAAAGACAGCTCTACTGTTCAGTGTTCTCTCAGCTCTCCCAGTGCATTAATCCTCAGCAAAAAGTAGCCTGAACTTGTCGATGACAGTCATTCGACACAGTCCAGGGAGAAGTAAATAAAATAAAACCCAACTCTTCTTCTTCAGCACATCTGTGAAAGGTTAACTTGCTGCTCAGCCACGTGGACATTCATGAAGACGTTTCACTTTAGGTGTCCTCTACTTCAGTACTTCACTCACAGCTCACTCACACATGTAGGCAACAGCATTCCTTAATTGGATGGAATCTGCAGTGCTGGTTGTGATCGATCTCATGAAAAGAAAAGGGAAGGAGGAAAAAGCCTCCACATTGACTTGGTGGTCTTGACGAAATGGATGCAGAAGACAGCTTGAGTGTCAAACTGGAAACTGTTATTTTCCTTTTCCTTTTCTTTTTATCTTTCCTATCAGGTCTTCTGCCCACTTCCCACCCCCTTCTTTCAAACAGGAAAGACACTAATTAGCTGCTTTTTTGTGTTTTTGGTAAAACACCTATTGTTTTGCGTTTCTTGCTGTTCGGTGAACATTATTGTTTTTACTGCCAAATGAGCTTCAGTGGTTGATGTAGGGGGTCTCTTGGGAACTTAACTTCTTCCAGTTTAAGTGGAAAAGCTTTTTTGTTTGAATTGGCTTTTACTGGGTGCTTCAAGGTTTGCTCTTGGCTCTTTGAAGGGGGACTGAATAGCACTGTGTTTCCTTTGAGGTTCCAATGAATAAAGGATCCTATGTCCTGGGCACTTTTTGTTGATTTTGCTGTGTGTCCTCTCTAGTAGCCAGATGCAGATTCCAGGAAAATGACATATAAATGAATATAAGTAATCTAATATTTTTACAATTTGCTTTGGCCATACTCCTGGTCTTATTCTACTTGTAGCAGATGGCTTTAAAGAGCATTAGCTCTGTATATATTAAAAATAATATAAATATACCAATATTAAATATTATATTGATGTATAAATGTAATATACTAATATTTATATTAGTGTATAACAATTATGTATTAATATATATTTTTGCCTAGCATATATTATATACAAAATATATGAGTAATGAAATGTATTTCTATGGTTAATATGTTCATAATATTAATATGATATATCCTGTAATATTGATTATAAAACAATTATATCATAATATATAAATATATATTATTATCTGATTTAATACACTATAGTTAATATATTCTATATAACACAATATATAATGTATTAGTATAATTGTATTATATAATGTAAATATAATACATATATAAAACTATATATCTTTTAGTTATACATTACACATACGAGTATGTATAGCTATTTATAATTTTATTTACATAGGAATCTGGTCATCATAACAATTGATGTAAAAATATGCAATATTTTCAATCAAATGGGCCTTAACCTCACTACCTACACATAACTACTTTTAAAATCTTGAACCCTGTCTAACTCATGCTTCCATATCTCTCAACCGGCTTTTCTACACATGCACGTAGACACACATTTATACACGATATACATGTATACCACCAGTTTTCAGTTCAATGTATATAAATATATAATATATAATTATATCCCTGTGTATGTATACAAATATAAATCAAAGGTATGTGTATAGGTAGTATTTCATATGTTTATATAAATATATCATACAAATAATGTATGTGTATATAAATACATGACTGTATACATACATACACAGAAATATACTTATTTAAACAAAAGGGACCTAAATAAACATAGCTCTCTAAGAATAAAAAGTTATGTCTCACTGTTTCAATAACAGTTTATAGTTTTCTACTGTATGTGCTTCTATAATTGTTACGAACATTTCCCATTTTTGTTGAATGTTAAGTTGTTTTAATTTTTTGCCTTTTTTTGTTTTTTGTTCGTTTTTTTTTTTTTGGTACGTAGGCCTCTCACTGTTGCGGCCTCTCCCGTTACGGAGCACAGGCTCCGGACGCACAGGCTCAGCGGCCATGGCTCACGGGCCCAGCCGCTCCGCGGCATGTGGGATCTTCCCGGACCGGGGCACGAACCCGTGTCCCCTGCATCGGCAGGCGGACTCTCAGCCACTGCGCCACCAGGTAAGCCCAGTTTTTTGCCATTATTAATGAAGTTCTGAAGAATACGGTGGGCAAGATTACTTGAAAAACTCTCCTAAAAGAAATGGGTTAGGTATGCTAGGTTAAATGTACACAACTTATTTTTAAGTGCGTGGTTGATTTTGGAAGTGTGCAGTCGAAATTTCCAGGACCCATGAAGGAAGGGTGGTACATGTGTAAGAGTTATAGCTCTATTAAGAGTGGATTGAAGATCTTGATAGCTTAGAACAGAAGCTGGAAATCCTGTTCTTATGGAGCCAAATGGCAAATATTTTAGGCTTTGTAGACCAAAGAGGCAAAATTGAGGATATTATTTAGGTACTTAGGTAACCATTTAAAATGTTACCAGTTAAAACGTGAAAATTATTCATAGCTCATAGGCCATAAAAAATAGGCAGCTGTCTGGATTTGGAATACAGGCCGTAGTTGAATGACACACCTGGTATAGAGACTTGTTTTTAAATGGCCATGACCACATGGGAGGCAGGAGGTAAGACTCCATCCCTACTAGATGGGAAGTTAGAACTAAACCTATCTATCCCTAGCTTCACCTTTAATGAAAGGGTGTGCCAGGAGAAAAAAATATCTGCTGGCAAAGGGAGACTAAGACCAAATTCTCTTGGCCTCTGCTCTGGGTAGGAAACAGGTAGGAAATCTTGAGAATTCTGAACCGCCGATCTGTGTTCACAGTGTTTGGGTTGCAAATTTATTTGCGGTCTTGCAAACAGAAGCCAAGAAATTAACTTAAAATGCTCCCAAATCGGTGGTATTCCAAACACAAAACTAAACCCTTTCTGGAGAGGTAGACCCTCAACACAGGCCTATGGCGTTCCCACAGATAAAGTTTAGCTAAACGTGAGCTCATGATCTAAATATACACAATAATGAAGAAATCAGCTACAAGTGGAGAGAATCAGCAAAAACAATCAATACCAGAATTAAATTCCCAAGGCCATCCATCAGATGTTGGAATAATCAGGTGCCAGGCAGAAAATATACATAAAACTAGAACTGAAACAAGGAGCAAGGATGTTTTAAAAGACTAGGTAGGATCTTTCAAACATTTTTAAAGTACATGTCATTGATAAAGCTAAAAACTCGAAGGTCGTGTAATACAGCAGATTAATCGTGGAGAAGAGTGAAATTATGCTGTTTTTTAAAATATGGCAGATCAGATTTCCTGCCTAATTATATAAGTTGATTTATCTTAAAAAATACACAGTATTTTAAAGACTTATTGGCTGTAAAATAAGTTAAGGGTATTTCAAAGGGCTTCTCTGCAAAGAAAGGTGAGAAGTAGCAAAACACAGAAAGTCGAGGGGAATAAATGTCAATATATACATTGCTATAGGGTGAACTAAGCCTTAGGCCAGCAACTATGAGGAGGAGCTGACCCTTAGATACGTACAACTAAGCTGGAACCTTCAAAAAGTTCAACTATTTATAAGTAAAAAGATTTATTAAAATTAATAACCAAGTGTTTTAATTGACATCAGAAGAGTAAAACAATAAACCCTGAGAACATAGAAAAATAGACAATAAAGATATGAGCAGAACTTAATAAAACAGAAAAAAGTATAAAATTGAGGTGATTTAGTAAGTCAAAAGAATATTCTTTGAAAAGATTTAAAAAAACAAACTTTGATTAAGCAAAACAAAAACGTAAGTAAATAATATACAGAAAGAATCAGGACAATGTTATAGCAGAGAGTACAAACAGAGAATATATGAAATGCCAGTAAATTTGAACATTTCTGTAAAGTGGACAATTTCCTAGCTCCTAAAGTTTACCAAAACTGACACAAGAGGAAATTTGTAGCTGGAGTTCTTGCACCAGTAAAGGAATTAAGTCAATAGTTTACAATCTTTCACCAAGAAAATACCAGACCCGGCCAGATCATTTGGGAGGTGAATTCTATCAAACTTCTGTTAAACAGATAACATCAATATTAACAAAGGAAAACTTCTAGAGAGTAGCAAAGGAACAATGCTCCTTTATTCATCTTATGAAGTCTATATAATCCTAATACTGAAAACAGATTAGGACTGTAAGGAAAAAGAAATTTACAGGTCAAATTTACTTGTAACTATAAAAGGAAAAATTTTTAACTATGATATTAGCTACCCAAGTTCACTAGAGTAAGAAAAAGCATGAGCAAGTTAGGTCATCCAGTGAATGAAAAGGTAGTTTAATGTCAAGAATATATATCAATGGATTGAAATCACCACATTTTATGTCTTTCATCTGTCTCTTTAAAAAATTGGTAAGTACTTATATTGATCTCTCTTGTAGTAGGCACTGTGCCAAGTCACTTACATATTTACTCCTTTAAACCTTCTATCATCCCTGCGGGAAAGTTCTATTTTGCTTCCATTTCTTAGCTAAGACTCTAACCCCCAGGAAAGTAAAGCAACATTTGTAAGTTTTTGTGGATGGTCAGTGACGGGACCAGTACGGGAACATCCAAAGCCTGTGCTTGGAAACAGTGCCCCATGTTGACACTCACATTACAGATGAAAGGAAAGGAACCATGCACTTACCATATAGATTAAATCTCACATTACAGGTTAAAGGAAAGGAACCATGCACTTACATTATAGATTAATACCCACATAACAGGTTAAAGGAAAAAGAAACATGTGCTTCTCTCAAAAGTTGTAAAGAAGGCCTATCCATTTCTAAATATATTTCCCAATTTCTTTGGCTTGTTTTCTGACCTTTGTAGTGCATTTTGCCATGAAGAAAATTTTAATTCTTTTTTTTTTAATTCTTATATAATTAAATGTATCCTTTTTTCTTTGTATCTTAGAAAGGTATTCCTCATGAATAATTTATTTCAAGTCTCCCAGGTTTCTGATACTTTTACACTTTCATTATTTTTTAACTTTTAACTCGTTGCTGTATCTAGAATTTACTAATTCTATGATAGCTATATTTTCCCACTTTTGTTGAATAATTTTTGCTGATCCAAAACGTGAATTTTATTTTAATCTCAATTCCCTTACGCTCTTGCATCTAATTTTAAGATGCTTCCTATTCCACTGGTTGTTTTGTCTATCTAAAACAAAATGCTACCTTAAAAATAATGTAATTATGATATAATAAATGTCATTAGTAAACAGAATACAATATATAATAAATAACATAATATACAATAACAAAATACAATTTACCATATAACAAGGTCAAAGGAGAGCAAAACTATACAATCACTTGAAATATCCCCCAAAAGATATTTTATAAAATTCAATATTCATTTGTAATTTAAAAGAAAGAGTAAAATAGGGATTGATGAATGCTTCCAAAATAAGAAGAAATTATATGTCTAAAGGAGAAAGAGGTAAGTGGTAGACTTCAGTAACACTGGCAATAAATGCAGGACAAGATGAGGATGCCTGATATAATGTTAAAGAAAAAGTATTATGTAACATTGTTTTTGCAGCACTGATGAGTTCAGTGAAAAGAGAATCTCATAGAAAAGAGTATCTCGTTCTTCTCAATGTATGTACACTTGTCCATTGCATGAGCATAACAGCTTATTTAACCAGTATGTTACTGATCTGCATCTGGAGTTCTAGGTTTTCATGGAATTTTATTATGCACAGTTGTTTCAAACACTAGGACTTCCTCTTATGTTTATATCTTTTGAAAGAAACAATATCTCCACAGATGATTTATCTGTGCTGGCTGCTAGCTGACTTTGGGTACTTCTCAGTTCTTCCCTTTACCTTCCTAGTCAATATGAAAAGGGAAGGCAAGAAGGTCTCCTGTTTAGAGACTGTAAAGATAGGTCTTGGTGATAAAGTCTTGGTGGTAAAGGCTAAAAGTATTAACCCAGAACAAATGTTCTTCCAGCTGTAACTGTGTGTGATTCCCTTGGCTTGATTCCGTAGAGGATGTAAGACAAGACTGTAGAATCTGCCCTCAAAGTGCTTCCAGTGGGATGAGCTAAGTCAAGTATGGTGGCATATCTAATTCAAGACAAAATATAATGTCTCCTTTTCTCTCCTGGCAAAACTTGGTGGAGTGAATGTAGAAGTCACTGTATGCTTTAAATTAAAGCAACACAATAAATCTTGTATTGGAAGGTGCTTATTCTGGTCTCTTTGTGGAGACGAATTGGAAATTGTCTAGAAGAAGGAAAATTAGGTTCACCAAAGTTAAACTCATAAATAATTGAGCATTAATTAAATATCTGTGGTCTATGTTTCTCTTTGATCATAATTTCTCCCAATTTATAGACCTCTTTGATACCTGATTAATCCTTGTCAAAGATGCAGTTAACAATGATTATTACTGTGTATTAGGTTTTGCCTGGGCCCTGAAGAAACTATCCTAAATCACCAGCTATGCTTGTCACTTGATTTCCTCACAGAGAACAATCAGAACTCCTTGTCTTAAGTGGCTTGGGATGAGAAACTAGTTAGTCTCTTAGATACTGTTAGAGGACCCTACAGAGCCCATTGGTGAAAGTTTGGAAAACACTGGGCTTCTTAAAATTGATTCTTGTAGTGCTTCAGGAAAGATCACTGAACCAAAAGGATAACGGTGTTTCTGGTTCTGTTGTTAGTGCTCTCCATGGAAACATTGCTGAAGCTTCTGGACTCAATTTCCTTCCCCATGTGTGAATGTCACTGAAAATATCCAACTCCATTCTATCCCCATATAACTTCAGAAACTAAGCAAAATGAAGACTCAAAATTCATTTCAAATAATGAAATGAATATATAACGTAGAATGGAACTGGGAAAATACCTGGTTTAAATTCTGGAAAGTACCAACTCTACAATTCTGGATAAGTTGCTTAATCTTGCTTAGTCTAATTTAATGCCCATCTCACAGGATGTTATGATGATTAATTTAATATCTTTGTATAACATACAGTGTTATGTAATTTCTTCTTGTCTTTCTTGAGTAAATTCATATCCTTAAGCAACTCACTGTAAACAACAGTTACTTGCTTAAATTACTCTTATCTTCTATTATCAGCTGAATTATGTCCTGCTCAAGTTAATATGTGTAAGCCTTAACCCCCAATACCTCGTAATATGACTGTATTTGGAGATAAGGCCCTTACATAGGTAATTGAGGTCAAATGAGGTCAAATGGGTGGGCTCTAATCCAATATGACTGGTGTCCTTATAAAAAGAAAATATTAGGACACAGACATGCACAGAGAGAAGACCATGTGAAGACAAAAGGAAAACATGGCATCTACAAACCAAGAAGAGATACTTGAGAAGAAATCAATCCTGCTGACACCTTATCTCAGATTTCTAGCCTCTAGACCTGTGAGTGAGTAAATTTCTGTTGTTTAACCTCCTCAGTCCCTGGTACTTTGTCATGGCAGCTCTAGGAAACTAATACAACTTTTTATGGCCTCCTTGTCTCAAGTTGAAAGTTCAATATTTGGCATCATAGCTAGGAAACAAAAATATCATCTACATTCCTTGTTGTAGTCTTTCTTCCCCATTCTCATTGCTAGTAATTTCCATATTTGGGTCTGTTTTCTGTGCCTTGTAAACAGAGCGTTAACGCTCATTTCTGGTCTTACTGCTAATATACAGTAAATGTGCAGATACTGAATAGATTTTGGAGAAGTGCAACATATAGTTGGCACATGTGTGTATGTGTGTGTATTCATATAATTTATACTTTTTCTCTATTTTTTTCCTTTGGTGTGAGCTAAGATTCTCTGCTTTTGTGACGAGTACTCCTGAATACTAATCCCTGAATTTAATTCACCAAAAATTGCCAAAAATAATAATAATATGGGGAAAGAGAGAGTGATAGAGGGAGAAGAAGAAACAATCAGGCAAGGGCAGTACTGTGAATTGTTAGGGTCTTATTAATAAGATTATGTTAGTCTAGAGGAAATGACTGTAAATATCATCAGTGAGCCCAGTTGGTCTTTACTGACTGCTAGACACATCCCTGAGTTCTGTTCTTAGTCTCCAACTGTATGATTACTACTGTCTGGAAGTATTATTTGAACAACTAAAGTCACTTAATGGAAAAGGAATATGTCTTTAGAGAATCAACAGTAATTTTTCTATCTGATTAAAAAGGACTGTTGACTGTCTGGAAACCTCAGTCATATTTGTAAGCAGGAAAGCATTGGCTATTAAAAGTGGATGATGTAAAGAGATGAGCAGAAACTTTGGCGATAGGTATACCTGGATTTAATTCTCACTTCTACCACTTGGCAGCTGGATAGCCTTAGGCAAGTTTCATACCTCCCTGAAATTCACTTAATTCAGTCTGTAAAATGGCATAATAACTTATTATAGCATCCTCTTAGAAATTTTAAATCAGTTATTGAAATAAAAGTACACAATATATAGACAAGTATGGATTCCTCAATAGGTGTTTGACCTTTCATTTCTCCAGTATCCCACCCGCATCAAATAAAGAAAAATACTTTTTAAAATTTACGAATATTTCATTGTTCTAAAGTTAAAGCCATAAAAATAGAAATAATCAAATGGCCTACTATCATACCATTAGAAGAAAAAACAAACGGTGTTCATGAGAGTTCCATATTAGAATACAAGTTTTCCTTAGGTACCTGTTTATGTATGCTATTCTGCTCTTTACAATAAATAATTAAATTTAAAAGACTTAATTCCTCACTTTTAAGACCTTATTAGTTTACAAATTACATATTGACCTATGCTAAATTTTATACCAACCCATGCTAATGAATTCAGTACAGAAAACAAAAAACACTGCACTCAAGCAGACTACACATATATATACATATATATATATATATATATATATATATATATATATATATAAAACTTAAATGCATTTATATCCTACCGTGTCTCATAAAGCATTGTGGTATCTCACCGGAATACAGACAATCAAATATAATGGCAAAAGTACTTAATATAAACAGGGCCAAGGAAACATAGACAGAAGATGAAGGAAAGATGAGGGAAATGTGAACAGGAGGACGTGTAGTTAATCGAGTTGTATGTTTTGACCTTAAGATTCTCTGTGTGGGGACTTCCCTGGTTGCACAGTGGTTGGGAATCCGCCTGCCAGTGCAGGGGACATGGGTTCGAGCCTTGGTCTGGGAAGATCCCACATGCCGCGGAGCAACTAAGCCCGTGCGCCACAACTACTGAGCCTGTGCTCTAGGGCCAATGAGCCACAACTACTGAAGCCCGCGTGCCACAACTACTGAAACCCCAGCGCCTAGAGCCCGTGCTCTGCAACGAGAGAAGCCACAGCAATGAGGAGCCCGCATACCACAATGTAGAGTAGCCCCCACTCGCCCCAACTGGAGAAAGCCCATGTGCAGCAACAAAGACCCAACACAGCCAAAAATAAATAATAAATAAATTTATTTAAAAAACAAAGATTCTCTGTGGATAAAACAACATGTAAATAATTGGTTACAAAGCCACATTATTTGAAGGTGCCAGACTGCACATTAACAGTCTGACACAAAGGGACAGCACAGGAAAACTATTCAAACATAAAGATTTTTAAATCTTTGCAGTTTGAAACCTTTTAGAGCAAGTATAATGAGCTCGACACACATTTCAACACTCAACATGTTAATCACATGTTCAAAGGATGTCTCAAAGTCATTGGAAATAGTTGCTGTCTCTGTCTCTGATATGTAAAACAGATCTGTGATGTGTAAAACTCAGGAGGTATTGATATCCACTTTTTGGCATCTGAACAGGAAACAAAGTTGTTTCGCAGTGATAATAAAGAATGAAGTAAATGCAACAGTCAAATAAAAGACAAAGTACTGAAGGAATGTATTAACAAAACGAATCCAACTAAATTCTGGTGACCTGGGGCCTACGATTGTACACACTGCATGGAAATACCCCAGCCTAAATACTGGCATAGGAGGAAGGGTACTGCTAAGCCCATTACAGTATAATCCTTTTAAATGTCCCTTTCAAGGTTGTCTCCACTCAACACCGAGTATAGGAAGTCTTCCCATCAGGCAGAAACACTGGCTGCCCAATGATTGACCAAGAAATTAACACACTAATGAATAAATGATGCTAAGTTATTTCTATCCCTGACAACGGGAAACAGCACACACTCTGTGTCAATGGTATGTCCTCTTTCCCACTTTTCTAAATGGTCAATTATGTTTTTCCCTTCATTGCTTTATATCATGTGTGGCAGGCATGATGGGAAATGGCTACCAATGGTTCTGTTATTGATTTCTACCTTCCTTTCACTGTGGTTAAAGAAGATACTTTGTATGATTTCAGTTTCTTAAAAATGTATTGGTACTTGTATTGTGGCGTAACATATGGTCTTTCCTGGAGAATGTTCCATGTGTACTTGAGAAAAATGTGTATTCTGCTGTTGTTGAGTGGAGTGATCTATATATGGCTGTTAGGTTTAGTTGGTTAAATGTGTTATTCAGTCCCCCTACCTCTCTACTGATCTTCTGTCTAGATGTGTTATCCATTATTGAAAGCAAGGTATTGATCTCCAACTATTATTTTAGAACTATCTATTTCTTCCTTCAATTCTGTCAATGTCTGCTTCACATATTTGGGGGATGTTTGGTACATATATGTTTATAGTTGTTATATCTTCTTGATAGATTGAACTTGTTATCAACATATAGTGGCCTCCTCTTCCTCTTGTGATAGTTTTTGATTTAAAGTTTATTTTGTGTGATATTAACGTAGCCATCCCAGATCTATCTTCCTTCCTTCCTTCCTTCCTTCCTTCCTTTCTTTTTCTCTCTCTCTCTCTTTCTTTCTTTTTGTTACTATTTGCATGGGATATTTTATTCTATGCTTTAACTTTCAACCAACTTGTGTCTCTTGTAATCAAGTGAGTTTTTTGCGGACAGCATGTACTTGGATTATGGTTGTTTTTAAAGTCCATTGGCCAATATGTATATGTTTATTGGAGAGCTTATTCCACTTACTTTTTCAAAAATTACTGATGAGGAAGAACTTAATTCTGTCTGTTTCCTGGTTGTTTTCTGTATGTCTTATGCATTTTTTGCCGCTTATTTACTCCATTACTGACTTCTTCTGTGGTTTGCCGATTTTCTTGTAGTGAACTCTTGATCCCTTTTTCATTTATTTTTGCATATAGTCTATTGATATTTTCTTTGTGGTTATCACGAAGATTACATTTACCCTTCTAAAGTTCAACCAATATCATTTGAATTGAAACCAACTTCAATAGCACACAGAAACTCTGTTCCTCTACAGTTCCATTCCTCCTCTTTACATTATTGTTGTCACAAATTACACCTTTATACTTTGTGAGCCCAATAACATGGACTTATAATTATTTTATGCATTTGTTTTTTCAATCATGTAAGAAATAAAAAGTAGGGTTACAAGCCAGTAGCGCAATACTGGCTTTAGTATCTGCCCATGTATTTATCTTTACTGGAGATTTCTATTTCTTTATACAGCTTCGAGTTGCTGTCTAGTGTCCTTTCATTTCAACCTGAAGGTTCAATGTAGCATTTGTCATAGGGCAGTGTTAGGAAGTTGTAAAACAAATGCCCTCAGCCTTTGTTCATCTGGGAATGTGTTAATTTCTCCCTAAGTCTTGAAACCATTTTGGCCAAATATAGAATTCTTGGTGGACAGTTTCTTTCTTTCAGCACTTTAAATATGTCTGGCCTCTTGCTTCCGTGGTTTCAGATAGAAAATTAGCTATGAATCTTTTTGAGGATCCCTGCTTTGTAACAAATTTGTGTTTTCTTTCTCCTTTGGGAGAAAAGATTCTTTCTCTGTCTTTTGGCATCTGAGAGTTTGATTATACTGTTTCTTGTTGTGGGGTTCCTTGAGTTTCTCTTAGTCCTGAAATCAGCCAAAGATTTACAGCAACCACACACATACTGAACCAGGGAAGAGGCAATTGGAAAATGGCAGGAAAGCTTTGTGGCATTTTTACTTGCCCTTGCCCCATCCACTGTTAGTGTAGAGATGGTCTTAAAGTGGTGGAGTCTTAATGCAGTGATAGTCTTAAAGTAGCAGCAGACCATTCGTAGTATGGGACCCTCAATCCTGCTTCAGGAGGGAGCAGAAGAGACCATACTCTCAGATTATTATGTGTATCTGTTCTAACCTGTCTGGGAGCTACCTGAAGGACTGACACAAGATGCTTATCTCTGTCTTAGCTAACCTGGAACACAGTCTGGAAAAGCAGCGGTCATTGCTGAAAAAAAAGTGCAAGGTGAACTAACAAAGCACAGATGGCTGGGGCAGAAGACTGTGCATTGAAATACAATAGACCACATAAGATGCAGGAGCAAAAGTTGGGGGAGATTCTTTGGGAACTTAGAACATACAAAAAGTACACATGTGTCCAGAGAAATTAAGAAAGCTGCATGCATACTCAAGATAAGATGCATGTTCTGAAAACACCAGAGGAGTCTCTAAGCTTTTACCATGGGCTGAGCCCTGAACTCAGTGCAGGTCAGTTAAATGTTGAAGGAGTGATCCAGCAATCTGCACAATGGGGAGAGGTGTGTGGTTTTGAGTGTGCATGTGGATGTGCTTGTGTATATTTGTTTTTGTTTGTCTTAGGTGCAGGAATTCAAGGACATCTCTGTCAAAACATTAGCTAAACATGAACTAAAGGAACAGAGACTTCAGTGCCTACATACGATAAGGAGTCATTGCAAAGCTATTTTGGAAAGTCAAAGTCGTTACAGTCATTGCAAAGCTAGTTTGGAAAGGTCCCTAAACAAACAGACTACTACAGCCTTCAACAATCAAAAGCCCAGAAAACCCTGGGAAAGTGGGAGAATCTGATTTCCATAGACACCACATTATAATATTTGAAAGCCAAATGTTCAACCAAAAAACTCACAAGGTATACAAAGACATGGAAAAGTATGGTCCATTTAAGAAAACAAATTAATTGATGAAACCATCCCTAAGGAAGCCCAGACTTTTCTCCATTGCATATTCTTGCCTCCTTTGTCATAGATTCATTGACCATAAGTGCATGGGTTTCTTTCTGGGCTCTCTATTCTGTTCCAGTGATGGATGTTTTTGTGCCGGTACCATACTGTTTTGATTACTGTAGGTTTGTAGCACAGTCTGAAGCCAGGGAGCATGATTCCTCCAGTTGTGTTCTTCTTTCTCAAGACTGTTTTAGCTATTCAGCATCTTTTGTGTTTCCATACAAACTTTAAAATTATTTGTTCTAGGTCTGTGGAAAATGCCCTTGATATGTTGATACAGACTGCATTGAATCCGTAGATTTCCTTGGGTATGATGGTCATTCTAACAATATTAATTCTTCCAATCCGTGACCATGGTATATCTTTCCAGCTGTTTGTGTCATCTTTCATTTCTTTTATGAGTGTCATATAGTTTCCTGGGTACAGGTCTTTTACCTCCTTAGGCAGGTTTATTCTTATGTATTTTATTCATTTTTGTGCGATTGTAAATGGGATTGTTTCCTTAATTTCTCTTTCTGATAGTTCACTGTGAGTGTATAGAAATACAAAATTTATATATAGAAATCTATTGTATCCTGCAAATTTACCAAGTTTATGTTTGAGCTCGAATAGGTTTTTGATGGTGTCTTTCAGATTTTCTATGTATCATGCCATCTGCAAACAGTGACAGTTTTACTTTTTCCTTTCCATTTTGGAGCCCTTTTATTTATTTTTTCTTGTCTGATTGCTGTGGCTAGGACTTCCAAAACTCTGTTCAATAAAAGTGGTGAGAGTGGGCATCCTTGTCTTGTTCCTGATCTTAGGGGAAATGCTTTCAGCTTTTCACCATTGAGTATGTTAGCTATGGGCTTGTCATATATGGCCTTTATTATGTTGAGGTATGTTCCCTCTATGCCCACTTTCTGGAGAGTTTTTACCATGAATGGATATTGAATTTTTTCAAAAGCTTTTTCTGCATCTATTGAGGTGATCGTACGGTTTTTAGTCTTCAACTTGTTACTGTGATGATAAGAGACCTAAGACAGCTACAGAGGCTAAGTGACCTTTCCTTCCCTGAATGGGTAGGTATCCTTGTTCTGCCTTCTAATTGAGTTAGCATCTGAGTAAAGAACTGCCAGGTGTCATTTAGTTCACAATACACTGCTGTGGCAATATAGAAATGAATTTGCCTAAGTCATTTGGCTTTTCTCAATTATAGTAAATGAATATACTGAATGAATACTTCAACTTAAGGAAATGTTCTTAAAAATATATTAATGTAGGCAACTTCAGTGGAGAACTGAAAACAAAACAAAACATTCAGGTAAAGGGTTGAAATAAGAGTACACTCAGTTGTATCCAGTTTCCTCTTGTAAATCTCTCTTTTTAATTTGAGTGGACAGTCACTTGAGAATATCTGACTTGGGGCTAAGGAAATCTAAGCCTTCTTGGCCACACTGTATTCTCTTATGTCATTTAATAAAGACACCAGTTGGGTTGCTGAAAAAAGCGTGGGAAAAATCAATCCCTCACATCCAAAGGGCGGCTCTTGAAAATATGTGGGTTGTTGTAGTTATTTTGCTCTTCTGGCCTCAGAAGTTCTAATCTTAACCTTAACCCCTCATGGAGAGAGACTTTGTAAACCAATTGCCACATTACTCATTATGTGACTGTTGAAAAAGAGAAACCCAGCTCTTTTCCTGTGCTTTCAACCAGTTATCTTCTTCAAAAATCTGTTTGGATTGTTATACCTTAATCTTGCCTGGCAAGGGACTTACGGGAAGGTGCTTATTGTTCGAAAGTTTGGTGCCAGTATCTGCAAAGAAAGAAGAAAGATGTGTTTATCAAACATCCCAATAGTGAAGGTGTGTGAAAGCAACTTTTGAAAAAGTTAATCTGTCAGAGTTTAGCCGTATTATTACATTTTATTTTATTCATTGAAAATGAATAGTTATCAATGAACCCTTTCTAGATTTTCTAGTTTCCCAAAGTTCCCTGTATTCACATTCTAAGAGGAAAAAATGGTATTTTAAGTCACTGCTCTCCACCTTATATTATTTATAATCACTCCTCGTGACCTCTTCCTTCCAAGAAACGTGATCCTGAGAAGTGTCCTTTGTTTGTCTTAGTGGAATAAGTGATGCGGATGCATCCTGGAGACCTGTGAGATGTTCAACTTGTGGCATAATGAAAGTAGGATGGAGAGTTCTGGAAAGATCTGGAAAGGTGGCTGGTAGAGTGTGGCCAGATGTGGGAGAAGAGAGACGTACAGAGAGAGGGAGAGGAAATTCTCAGAGGGAGAAAATGAAACAAATAATTAAATAAGTTTTGTTGTGTGGTGTGGGATGCAAGCCTCTCTCTCCCCCTTTCCTTCACAATGTCTTTGTTAAAGACTGTGTTTTTCATTAGTTTTACTAAGATAGGATTTGCCGTTTTGTTTGGATACTGAGAATGGACCCATGGAAACAGTTACATTTGGGTTATCTCTGACTGTCTTTAATGAAGAACATAAATATTGGCCACACTATCTATGCACATGCTGTCACCATGCCTTTTTTGTTCTCTGTTCATATATCTAAGTCCTCTTCTTTCTTTAAGGTCAATCTCAAATCTCATCTGAAATGTACATTTATTGATAGATTCAACCCATAATGAACTGTCCCTTCTTTGTCCTCCTTAGACTCTGATTATTTATAAAAACTCATTTTTGAACTTAGAAACTGTCCAATGTGATATATTAGTTATTTCACCAGCATGTGTTATATCCTCAACACAGTTATACGCTTTTGTGGGGCTGGGATCATACATTCTGTAATTTTTCTCAGGACTTACACTTACTTTGATAAAAAGCACATTCATTCATCTAAACATCATTTATTGGGTGTTAATTAAATATCTCAACTCAGTAAATATTGTTTGAATGAATGCATGCATGAATGAGGGAGTGTGCAATAGGTAGCCTAATGTACCGCCCAATGTGAGAAAACCAAAAACATAAACACAAAAGCAAGCCAAAAAGTGGACCAGGACTTTCTGTAAAATATCCTGCTTTTTGTTGGATGATGCCATGAAAATCAAGATGCTCCTGAAAGGTCTTAATAGCTGACCAAGAATAGTAAACAATTGAAATTCTCTCAGGCTTCTTCAACCCTATCACTGGACACATTTATACCTCTCAGGAATGATATTAAAAGAAGAGATTAATAAAGCTTTTATAGATGAGTTGATAAATCTCTAAAGATTTAAGTCTTCATTGCCTCCTAGGTTTTCTCTATTTTGGGTTTCCAGAAGATTTCAGTAAACCACAGGATAATTAAAAATTAGACATTCTCTTTCTTACCTTGATGTTTCTTGATGGTAAACACCTTTTTATCGTCTCCATAGTGCTGCCCAATTTCCACCAGTACAGTACTTAAGTGAATTTTGCTCTGGATGGTGGGATATATAAGATGTAAACGAATTGTTTGTATATGTTTTAGAATTCTTCAAAAGGGCCTGGCCATGGAAATGCATTGAATATTACTTAAATAACTAAAGTAACTTCCTCAGAATTATTATTCTGTTCTGGTTAGGATACTATCTGCTCTGGTTTGTTAAAATTTCCCTTTAGAGTGGTTTTAATTTTGTTTCTGATAGGGTCCTAGGATTTATTGCCACACCCATCCTGCATCTGTTTTTCTTTGAATTACTCTCCTTGCAGTTTCTGATTCATACAGGGCCTTACAGGTTAGTGACAACCTGGCCATCACAACGCTGGGAAGGACAGGCCTACTTTTCAGAGGTGTTGATGTTTTCTGTACCTGAAGGTTTTCAGGAGATATCAATCTTCCTCACCACCGCCCTTGGCCCTCTTAATGGACTAAGCAGTTCCTCATGAAATTTCTGTAGGATATCTGTACCAACTTCTCAATATTGTTCCATCCTGAGTCTAAATTCCTGGCCTCAAGGTAATGTTAGATTTCTAGCTCCAGCCCCTATTTACATAAGGCCTATACTAAGGAACGGAACCCACAGACATCAGTCCGCTCTTCTTTCTCTGGATTTAATTTCTCTGTTACTTTCTGAAACATGCAGGTGTTCCTTTCTTTCTTTTAATCTCAGCTAGGTGCTTTTAACTTTTTCAAAATTGACCCAGAATTTACATGTGTCTCCAGTAAGAGTACATTAAATTGAGCTTAGTCTGCTATTCTACTGGCATGTTTGAGATCCAGATAATTTGCTACTTAACTGGATTCAATGACCTGTATATTTCAGGCATCTAAAACTCACCATGTTCCAAATTTCCCTCCTTATAGTTAGTAATTTTCTTGGGAATCTGGATGACATTAAATGGAATAAAGTTAGTGAGTGGCCCAGGAATGCCTGAAAGTTTGTTTGTCAGAGTGGCCAGGGAAAGTGAAGCAAGGAAGAAAAGCAAATGAAAAACAGAATCACATTATTATGGCTGAGTTTACTCCCAGGATTCCATGCAGAGCTCTCTGTAGACCTGGGTTGGGTTATAACTTATGCCAGAGCTCTACGTGGGGCTGACACCATCTCATGCCAAGCTCTCAGTTCTGGGCTCACGTCATCTCTGGTCCACTCTGTGGAGTGGAAACTTTGGAGGAATGGCCAGTGTGTTCCGCGGCATTGGAAGAGGGAAATTGTGAATGTGACTTTCTAAATTGTGGAGGAGCTAACCACTGTAAATGTGCCTTGAACTATGTTGTTTAATTTGACCAGTCAGATCAATGACTTTCCCCTTGAATGAAATGCTGCTACGTATATGAGCAGAAAAACAAAACTGGTATAAGGAAGAGATAGCTAGTGGGAAGCAGCCGCATAGCACAGGGAGATGCGCTCGGTGCTTTGTGACCACCCAGAGGGGTGAGATAGGGAGGGTGGGAGGGAGGGAGATGCAAGAGGGAGGAGATATGGGGACATATGTATAACTGATTTACTTTGTTATAAAGCAGAAACTAACACACCATTGTAAAGCAATTATACTCCAATAAAGATGTTAAAAAAAAAACTGGTATAAGGAGATGGAGAGACTGGGAGTCTTATTTTCCCACCAATTAACTCTGCCTCTGACCATGACCTTCCCTTTGAGTCTCCTAGACCTTGGGGATGATCGCAGCCCCTTGGGTTGGGTGACGGCAACCCCATCTTCACTAGAACCTCTATAGTTAACTTTGATTTTTCCCACTCCGTCTATCCATCCCATGTATGCAGTCAGACATTTGATTTTGGACTTTTCCTGACAAAATATGCTTGAATATAACCATTTCTTTTCACTCCCACTGCTACTGCTATTGTCACTGCCTTAACTAGGGCTTTATCTTTAAGTTCTTTATATAAATATATAAATATCTATATATAAATATAACATACAAATAAATAAAATATTAATTCTGATGATTTTGAAGTCTTTTCTTGATAAAGACTTTTCCTGATAAAGATACACAATATCTTATATAAATATTTTTGTATTATCTGTTCTTTTCTTAGAATTTTAGCCATATGATTCTATCTCTTGGTTTGTCTAGAACTTTTTGATTGAATGCTGGCTATTTTATTTGGCTTTTTTTGTTTTTCTCAGTGGAAACGTTGTTTTGCTTCAAAATATTTTATTCTACCTGGGAGTAGCAAATCTTCAAATTACAATTTTTTAAATGCTTTCAAATATCAATACTATAGGTGTCACAAAATCTAGAAAAATGACATTTAAAAATTAACTACTGCCAGATGTGTCTCTATAAAACTTTTCCCCCACTCTTTTAGCTATATATTCTTTAACTGCCTCCTCATACGACAGTTTATGTATTTTCGAAATAAAATTTTAAGAAATAAACTTTGTAGTTTTTAGACATAGATTTCTTGTAACATGGTTGATTAGAATTTGCTTCTAGTTATTAATAGTTTAGAAAAGTTTATTTCAGCTTCACAATTTATTATTGATAATGTCACATTAATTTTCATTGTTAACTTTGAGAAAACCTCTATGGATTACTTCCTCATAAGTATTTACTATTATAAATGCATTACTGATTTCAGTACTGCTATAGGTTTGTGCATTACAGGGATTCTGATAAAATGCTCACTCACACCATTCCATTACACACATTGTTGATGGAGTATATTCATTTATTTATTTATTTATTTATTTATTTATTTTTGGCTGTGTTGGGTCTTCGTTGCTGTGCGCAGGCTTTCTCTACTTGCAGGGACTGGGGGCCACTCTTCGTTGCGGTGCACAGGCTTCTCATTGCGGTGGCTTCTCTTGTTGCAGAGCACGGGCGCTAGGCACGGAGGCTTCAGTAGTTGTGGCTCGCAGGCTCAATAGTCGTGGCTCACGGGCTCTAGAGCACAGGTTCCGTAGTTGTGGCACACCGGCTTAGTTGCTCCGTGGCATGTGGGATCTTCCCGGACCAGGGCTCGAACCCTTGTCCCCTGCATTGGCAGGTGGCTTCTTAACCACTGCGCCATCAGGGAAGCCCCTGGAGTATATTCTTGACAGAAGAAAATTTCCGTTTTGACTAAGCATTGATGAGAACTGAATCTTTGACTTATCTTTCACATGCCTGATGATTGAAATAATTTTCCACAGAATAGCTTCTGGTTTTGTACTTTTCAGTTGTTTTTTTCTTCTTCAAACGCACATGCTTTGAGAGCTGTGAAGTGCAAGACATGGCTATATTGTAAGGTGGTTTTTGTCCTTATGCTTCTGTGTCTTGTGCTAGGTTAAGTCAGTAGAGTAGTCAGTATGAGTACTGGAAGTTATTCCTGTAATGGGATAGTATATAGTCAATTACATACGGCGGTGTCTGAAAATCACATAATAGCCTCACTTAAAACATCTCCTTAGGGCTTCCCTGGTGGCGCAGTGGTTGAGAGTCCACCTGCCGACGCAGGGGACACGGGTTCGTGTCCCGGTCCGGGAAGATCCCACATGCCGCGGAGCGGCTAGGCCCGTGAGCCATGGCCGCTGAGCCTGTGCGTCCAGAGCCTGTGCTCCACAACGGGAGAGGCCACAACAGTGAGAGGCCCGCGTACCACAGAAAAAAGAAAATCTCCTTAGCCAGATTTCAAAAAAGCCTGTGGCCATTCCAATATGATCCAACATAGCGGAATATGATAGAAGGAAAATTGGCAAAGAAAGAGACGCTGGTCTTACCTGATGGAAGTTAAAATATCTCACTTTTGACAATTTTGCAAAAACTTATAATTCCATGAACTAATTTCTAGGGTTCTTCATAGGACCTAAAAAGGAACCCATAGAGTTGTGGAACAACAATAGAAGCTGCTGTGATGAGAAGCCCGGGCACCGCAACAAGGAGTAGCCCCCGCTCGCCGCAACTAGAGAAAGTCTGCACACAGCATTGAAGACCCAACGCAGCCAAAATAAAAATAAATAAAGATAAATAGATTTATTTTTTAAAAAGTAATACTCAGGTTTGAGGCATGAGAAATATGATGAGGAGAAATTAGCTAATCCTTTCAGAACTTTTAAAATATCAAACTCAGTCTCTAAGATTTTAGCATTATATACAACGTTGGTTACTTATTAGTGGTTTGGGAAGGCCAATTTAAAATTTTCTGATCTTACTGTATTGAAATACACGGCCCTAATGTTTTCCACATTGACTATATGAATGATGAAGTAAAGTCAATCATGTATTTCCTTTCCAACTGGACAGAAAACAAAAATTTTAAAAGTGTTTGGACTACTGACTTTTGATTTCTTCTAAGGCAAGTGTATAGGTAATTTTTATTCCCTGATTAGGAGAAAAATGGTGGAAGAGGGCAGGGTTAAGAATTAAGATTTCAAGAGCGTGAGAGGTAGATGGCCAACCAGAGTTCCTAAGGTTCGGTGCCTGTAACTGTTGCCGCCACTTAAGCCTGCCAAAGCAGTGGTACGGCTGCTGCCCTCGTATTTGCTACCTCTAGAAACATTCTTGCCAGTAGTGGCGGCAGCGGGACTCAATTACCCCCTTTTCTCACTCTCTCCAGAAGCTCCAGATGGCGTCTTCTGTGGGCAACGTGGCCGACAGCACAGAACCAACGAAACGTATGCTTTCCTTCCAAGGGTTAGCTGAGTTGGCACATCGAGAATATCAGGCAGGAGATTTTGAGGCAGCTGAGAGACACTGCATGCAGCTGTGGAGACAAGAGCCAGACAATACTGGAGTACTTTTATTACTTTCATCTCTACACTTCCAGTGTCGAAGGCTGGACAGATCTGCCCACTTTAGTACTCTGGCAATTAAACAGAACCCTCTTCTGGCAGAAGCCTATTCGAATTTGGGGAATGTGTACAAGGAAAGAGGGCAGTTGCAGGAAGCAATGGAGCATTACCGGCATGCATTGCATCTCAAACCAGATTTCATCGATGGCTATATTAACCTGGCAGCCGCTTTGGTAGCAGCAGGCGACATGCAAGGGGCAGTACAAGCTTACGTCTCTGCTCTTCAGTGCAATCCTGATTTGTACTGTGTTCGCAGTGACCTGGGGAACCTGCTCAAAGCCCTGGGTCGCTTGGAAGGAGCCAAGGCATGTTATTTGAAAGCAGTGGAGACGCAACCGAACTTTGCAGTAGCTTGGAGTAATCTTGGCTGTGTTTTCAATGCACAAGGGGAGATTTGGCTTGCAATTCATCACTTTGAAAAGGCTGTCACCCTTGACCCCAATTTTCTGGATGCTTATATCAATTTAGGAAATGTCTTGAAAGAGGCACGGATTTTTGACAGAGCTGTGGCAGCTTACCTTTGTGCCCTAAGCTTGAGCCCAAATCATGCAGTGGTACGTGCCAACCTGGCTTGTGTATACTATGAGCAAGGCCTGATGGATCTGGCAATAGACACCTACAGGCGAGCTATTGAATTGCAACCACATTTCCCTGATGCTTACTGCAACCTAGCCAACGCTCTGGAAGAGAAGGGCCGTGTTGCCGAAGCAGAAGATTGTTATAATACAGCTCTGCGGCTGTGCCCCACCCATGCAGACTCTCTGAATAACCTAGCCAATATCAAAGGAGACCAGGGAAACATTGAAAAGGCAGTTCGCTTGTATCGTAAAGCATTAGAAGTCTTCCCAGAGTTTGCTGTTGCCCATTCAAATTTAGCAAGTGTATTGGAGCAGCAGGGAAAACTGCAGGAAGCTCTGATGCATTATAAGGAGGCTGTTCGAATCAGTCCTACCTTTGCTGATGCCTACTGTAACATGGGAAACACTCTAAAGAAGATGCAGGATGTTCAGGGAGCCTTGCAGTGTTATACTCGTGCCATTCAGATTAACCCTGCACTTGCGGATGCCCACAGCAATCTGGCTTCCATTCACAAGTATTCAGGGAATATTCCAGAAGCAATTGCTTCTTATCGCACTGCTCTGAAGCTTGAACCTGACTTTCCTGACGCTTATTGTGATTTGGCTCATTGCCTGCAGATTGTGTGTGATTGGACAGACTATGATGAGCGAATGAAGAAGTTGGTCAGCATTGTGGCTGACCAGCTGGAGAAGAATAGGTTGCCTTCTGTGCAGCCTCATCATAGTATGCTCTATCCTCTTTCTCATGGCTTCAGGAAGGCTATTGCTGAGAGCCATGGGAACCTCTGCTTGGATGAGATCAGTGTCCTTCATAAACCACCGTACGAACATCCAAAAGACTTGAAGCTCAGTGATGGTCGACTGCGTGTAGGATACGTGAGTTCTGACTTTGGGAATCATCCTACTTCTCATCTTATGCAGTCTATTCCAGGCACGCACAATCCTGATAAATTTGAGGTATTCTGTTATGCCCTGAGCCCAGATGATGGCACAAACTTCCGAGCGAAGGTGATGGCAGAAGCCCATCATTTCATTGATCTTTCTCAGATTCCATGCAACGGGAAAGCAGCTGATCGCATCCATCAAGATGGTATACACATCCTTGTAAATATGAATGGTTATACCAGGGGTGCTCGAAATGAACTCTTTGCTCTCAGGCCAGCTCCTATTCAGGCAATGTGGCTGGGCTACCCTGGGACCAGTGGTGTGCTTTTCATGGATTATATCATCACTCATCAGGAAACTTCACCTGCTGAAGTTGCTGAGCAGTATTCTGAGAAACTGGCTTATATGCCCCATACTTTCTTTATTGGTGATCATGCTAATATGTTCCCTCACCTGAAGAAGAAAGCGGTCATCGATTTTAAGTCCAATGGGCACATTTATGACAATCGGATTGTGCTGAATGGCATCGACCTCAAAGCATTTCTTGATAGTCTCCCAGATGTGCAAATTGTCAAGATGAAATGTCCTGAGGGAGGAGACACTGCAGACAGCAGTAATACAGCTCTTAATATGCCTGTCATTCCTATGAATACTATTGCAGAGGCAGTTATTGACATGATTAACAGAGGACAAATTCAGATAACAATTAATGGATTCAGTCTTAGCAATGGACTGGCAACTACCCAGATCAACATTAAGGCTGCCACTGGAGAGGAGGTTCCCCGTACCATTATTGTAACCACACGTTCTCAGTACGGGTTACCGGAAGATGCCATTGTGTACTGTAACTTCAATCAGTTATATAAAATTGACCCATCTACTTTGCAGATGTGGGCAAACATTCCGAAGCGTGTTCCCAATAGTGTACTGTGGCTGTTGCGTTTTCCAGCAGTAGGAGAGCCTAATATTCAACAGTACGCACAAAATATGGGCCTTCCCCAGAACCGTATCATTTTTTCACCTGTTGCTCCTAAAGAGGAACATGTTCGGAGAGGCCAGCTGGCTGATGTCTGCTTGGACACTCCACTCTGTAATGGACACACCACAGGGATGGATGTCCTTTGGTCAGGGACACCCATGGTGACTATGCCAGGAGAGACTCTTGCTTCCCGAGTTGCAGCTTCCCAGCTCACTTGTTTAGGCTGTCTTGAGCTTATTGCTAAAAATAGTCAAGAATATGAAGACATAGCTGTGAAACTGGGAACTGATCTAGAATACCTGAAGAAAATTCGTGGCAAAGTCTGGAAGCAGAGAACATCTAGCCCTCTGTTCAATACCAAACAATACACAGTGGACCTAGAGCGGCTCTATCTACAGATGTGGGAGCATTACGCAGCTGGCAACAAACCTGATCACATGATTAAGCCTGTTGAAGTCACTGAGTCGGCCTAAATAATGACTGTGTGCACAGGAGAATTACCCTGTACCTGAGCCTCAACCTTCTGGGGGAAAGGGAACTACTTTCTCCTTATCCGTACAATACCATGTTGCAGATGGGTGACAGACAATGATAAGAAATAGCACAGCTAGACTTGCTTCCTGCATGATCATGATCGTGATAGGGAGAGACACAAGAGATGGGAAACTGCTGTTCCACAAGGAGTCTCCATAGAATTTTGCAGCATCCAGGTGTCTGGAAGGTCTGGAAGGTAAGTCTGGAAGGTCTGATCTCCCTTGGTCTTCCATGGGATGGATGGTTAGTGTGGAAGGGAGATAGAGATTGCCCAGCCATTTTGTGATTATCGTGGATTGATTGAGTCTTCTGGATTAATATTTTTCTTTATATTTTGGGTATTGGAGCTTTTAAAAATGTTTGGTTTCGTGTATTTTTATTCATGTGAAGTGTATGATTCTCTTGAGATAAGGTTTTAAGCTAAAGTATTCCTTGTTTTAGTTTCTGAACTCTACAGATAAATGGGGACTTTGCTGGTGTAGTCTTTTTATAGGTTTTATAAACCACTGGAGCCTATATCAGTCATTTTAGTTTGTGACATAATGTTTGGAACTATCAGTGCTTTGTTGGTTTATAGATGATGGCTTAAATTCTTTTCCTGGTCCGTTTCCTTCTTCCCTTCCCCCCACTTTAAAAATTCTCCTGTAACTTGGCGAACAAAAAACCAAGACTGATTCAAAACCTCCCAGAGTGTTTCTCTTAAACACATCATCTGATGCCAAATAAAGTTTCTTAGGAGCGATTATTAATTCTGAAGGGCACAGTTGTGGTACTGTCACTGATGATAATAATAATGGGTTTTTGGCCTAGAGTTTTGACCTATTTCACCAGTGTTTTACCGTTGACTGCCCCTCTATGCTGCTTCCAAAAGTGATAGTGTGTGTTAAGATTTTTACTTTCACTTCTAAAGTTTGGTTTTTTTTTTTAGTGAGTCCTGTTCTTCCTTTTTCTTTCAGCAGAAATGAAATCCCAGGTAAGTATAAGTATTCAAATATTTGATCAGTAAGTCACAGTTATCTCCAGTACATTAAATAAGTTTCATCAAAAAACATGTTATAGGTAAAAAGCTCTGAAGGACCAGCTATGTATATGATAATTATGTTTCAGACCTTCTAGGGTATTATATATAATAACTTGTCTTCTGGACGTGGTCTTGAAGTCTTTATGGATTCAGCCTCAGTAGTAGCGAACTGCACTGCTACTTGGTTTGGAGTACAAATTAGACTTTAGCCCTCCTGGAGGTTGAGTTGTTGGTATTGAAAACCATAGGAATGAAATTATTGTATTTCAACAAAGGATCGAGGGCTTGAGGCTTAAACAAGGCAACATATGTGTGGGAAGCAGTCAGCCTTGAGAGCAGGTAAGGACATGCCAGGCATGCGGCCGCTGCTCGAAGGGACTGTCCCTACTTGTTCCCCTCCTTGTTCCATTCCATGGGAGATAAATCACCAGGGCCCAGAGATCAGAAAGAATGTAAAATGAGACAAGCAAAGCTGTCTGCCCCCTGCACATGCAGGTTATTTTTGATGCTTCTGGGTTTATGGGTTTTCTCCCAGGGAAGTTAACCTTGAGCCGAGACAGTCTGTAGATAATGGAAACCACCATCTGGCAACCTTCCGATTTCTAGTCTATATAATCTGCAACTGTAGCATAATAAAATTTGCCTTGCAACCATCAGTTGTCTTGGTCCTTCTGACCCCATCCGTCGGTGCTACTTCAGTTCCTTACCCTTTCCCTTCTGACCCTGGGCGGTGAGATCCTCTTTCTCCGGCTGGTCCGCGGCAAGTGGCACTCGAACAGGGACCTGAAGCGTGAAGGCAATTAAAAGAAAAAGAAAGTGCAGGTAAGAGAACCCTTATGCAAAATATGTGTGGCCACCAGTAAAAGTGCAACTAATAGAGGCATAAGGCAATAGTCAGAAGTAAAATAAGATGGGGCAAAAGGGCTCAAAGGAGTGTGAATTATTTGCTCAGGTTTTACTTTCGATGCTTAAAGCTCGGGGTGATAAAGTTTCTACCTCACAGTTGACTGAATTTTTACAGCATATCCATGGTGTATCTCCCTGGTTTCCTGATGGCGGCTCTGTTGACATAGAAATCTGGCAGAAATTTGGAGAAGATTTAAAAAATTATTATGAGTCTCGAGGGCCTACTCATACTCCTGTTGTTACATATAGTTTGTGGACTCTGATAAAAATATGTTTAGATTCTTCTCATGATAGTGTTGATTTGAATGTAAAGTCAGAAAAACATAAGCCTCTGACAGAAGGAGAGGCTGTATTATCAGCTACTGTGTCGCCACTTCCTAAACCGAAAGAGCTAATTAATTTAAATATTTTAGATGAAGAGGAACATTTTGACTTAACAGATGAGGCTTGTAAACATAAAAGAGAGAAATATCCTGAGGATGATTTTCTAATGGCTATGATAGATAAGTCAGTGAAAAAGCTGCAGGTTAATAAGGACTGTCTTCCTCAAAAATCTACATCTGTAAAAATGCTCAGTCCCTTGCAGCGCGCTGTACAAGGAGCAATAAAACGAGGAGAAGATCCTATTTTCTGTTGTCCCGTCATAGAAAGACCTGATCCTAGTAATCCTCAACAAGCTACTAGGGAGCATCAGGCTCTCCCTTTTAAAGTTTTGAAAGATTGAAAATCTGCCTGTGCTCAGTATGGGCCCACTGCTCCTTTTACTACTGTATGGTTGACAGGAGAAGCTATTGCAGGAGAAGCTCTTCCCCCCGCCGATTGGAAGTCTATTGCACGAGCTTGTTTAAATGGTGGAGATTATTTAATATGGAAGTTTGATTTTTATGAACGGGCTGCTGAACAAGCAGAAAAGAATGCTGCCCATAATGTTCCAGTTGATTATCATATGCTGATTGGGGAAGGACAATATCTTTCTTTACAAGATCAATTAACTTATCCCTTTGTTGCTTATCCTCAAATAAATCATTTGGCATTACAAGCCTGGAGGAAATGACCTTCTACACACAAAACTGAGGATCTTTCAACAATTAGACAGGGACCTGATGAACCATATGCTGATTTGGTAGATAGATTGTCACAGGCGGTGGGGAGACTCATTGTGGACGGACTCACTGGTACAATTGTAGTAGAGCAGCTTGCTTTTGAGAATGCTAATAATGCATGTCAGGCTGCGATTCGACCTTGGAGAAAACGGGGAACACTGGAGGATTATATTCGCCTTTGTGCAGACATTGGGCCTACTTACATACAGGGTGCTGCTGTGGCTGCAGCATTAACTAAAGTGGGGTTTAAAAACAATCAAAAGAAAACAAAGACTTGTTTTAAATGCGGAAAGGCAGGTCATTTTGCTAGAGAATGTAGATCTTTTAATTCTAACCCTAGTCCTTCCTTCCTTACTCAGAAACCTCCAGATGGTCAGAAAATCCCTGGTTTATGCCCTAAATGCAATAGGGGAAAACATTGGGCACAAGATGGTTGCTCAGTGGCCCACAAGGATGGGCCACCATTGTCGGGGAACTCCTCCCGGGGCCTTCCCCGGCCCCAACAAATAATAAGGGCAATGTCTGTGTATCCTCCTCAAATTATCAATCAGACATTAACCAAAAACAAAAATATACAATATCCTCGCTCTCCAGAGCAACACCGGGAAGCGCAGGACTGGAGCTCAGTACCTCCGCCCGATATGTATTAACTCCTGAAATGGGTCCTCAGGCCCTCTCTACGGGCATCTGTGGACCTTTACCCAAGGGTTTGATGGGACTATTATTGGGAAGAAGTAGTGTCACCATGAAAGGTTTAACTGTTATGCCAGGAGTCACAGATTCTGACTACGAAGGAGAAATAAAAGTCATGGCACAAACTATTAAAAATATAATAACTATTTCTCCTGGTGATAAAATTGCACAATTGCTACTTTTGCCCTTTGTACCTCATGGACAAATTTGACAACATCAAAAGAGAGAAACAAAGGCTTTTGGATCGTCTAATGCTGCCTACTGGATTCAGAATATAGGGAAAGAACGTCCAGAAATGAAATGAACCATTAATGGAAAGGTTTTTTCAGGTTTGTTAGACACTGGAGCTGATGTCTCTGTTATGACGCAGATACACTGGCCTAAACATTGGCCCATTAGTCCTACTATTACAGAACTTCACGTAATAGGACAAAGTTCTTCTCCTATGCAAAGTAGTCAGTTTTTATTATGGCAAGATAGTGAGGGCCATTCAGGATACTTCCAGCCTTATGTTTTGCCTGGGCTACCTTTAAACCTCTGGGGCCAAGATATATTAAAAGAAATGGGAGTATTACTTTATAGTCCAAACTCTCAAGTCTCTAATATGATGTTGGATCAAGGATTTCTTCCCACAAAAGGGCTGGGAACAAATCAACAAGGAACTGTCTATCCTATTGATGTGAAAATAAAAAAATGATAGACTAGGTTTGGGTTTTTCTTAGGGGCCTTGGATTCTCCTCCACTCACTGCTGATCCAATTACTTGGCTGACTGATGACCCTGTATGGGTGGACCAATGGCCCCTCACAAAGGAGAAGTTAGAAGCTGCAGAACAATTAGTACTGAAACAATTAGGGCATTTAGAAATTTCCAGTAGTCCTTGGAATACTCCTATTTTTATTATCAAGAAAAAATCTGGAAAATATAGGTTATTACAGGATCTAAGAGCTGTTAATAAAACTATGCTAATAATGGGAACTCTTCAACCAGGCCTACCCTCTCCAACAGCCATACCACACAATTATCATCTTTTAGTTATAGATTTAAAAGATTGTTTTTTCACTATTCCTTTGTTTCCTGAAGATAGAAAACATTTTGCTTTTAGCTTGCCTTCCTTAAATTTTAAGGAAGCCACGAGGAGATTTCAATGGAAAGTATTGCCTCAGGGCATGGCAAATAGTCCTACATTATGCCAAAAGTATGTGGCTCAGGCCTTGACTCCTGTGAGAAAAAGGTTTCCATCGTTATATCTCATACATTATATGGATGATATACTTTTAGCCACTGATAATATTTCTTTATTAGAGACTGCTTTTCAATTTTTACAACAGTCCTTACAATCATTTGGCTTGGTCGTTGCCTCAAAAAAAATTCAAAGACAATCTCCATTTTTATATTTGGGAAAATACATTGATAACACTACTATTAGGCCTCAAAGACTGCAAATTCGAGTTGATAATTTAAAAACATTAAATGGTTTTCAAAAATTAGTTGGAGATATTAATTGGCTAAGGCCTTCCTTAAAACTTACTACTGCTCAATTACAGCCTTTGTTTGATATTCTTAAAGGTGACTCAGATCCTTCTTCTTCACGCTCTATGACTCCAGAAGGATTTCAAGCTTTACAAATAGTCAATCAGTTCTACACAATTAACTAGAATTCATACTCACCTTCCAATTTTCTTAATAATTTGTCCCACTCCTCATGTGCCTACTGCCGTCTTATGGCAAACTGTTGGAATTATTGAATAGATTCATATGAAAACTACACCCTCTAAAGTTATTAACCCTTATTATGAACTTATTAGTAATTTAATAATGCAAGGTAGAACTAGATGCTTACAACCTATAAGTATAGAACCTTCTCAAATTATTATCCCTTATTCAGTTAGTCAACAAAATTGGCTTTTTCAACATAGTAATGAATGGGGTCTTGCTCTTGCAGGATTTTCAGGTACCTTGGAACGCCATTACCCTGCTGATAAATTGATCCAATTCAGCAAACTTAACTCATATCTTTCCTTCTATAATTAGGCAACAGCCTGTTCCTCATGTACCTTTGGTTTTTACGGACGGTTCTTCTTCAGGAGTGGCTACTGTAATCATTGACGACGGAACAAACCTCATTAAAGAAACTTCCTTGACTTCAGCTCAACGTGTTGAACTGTATGCTGTCATTATGGCTTTTAAACATTTGCCTTCTATATCTTTTAATTTGTTTTCTGGTAGTAAATATCTTATTAGCTTATGCTTTCTTCTGGAGACTGCGACCATAGGACATACTAATAACCCTGAATTATCATCCTCTTTTCGTTTGCTTCAACAGCTTATTCGTTCCCACGATGGTCCTGTTGCAGGTCTGTATATCCGTGCTCATTCTAACTTGCCTGGTCCATTGACTAAACTTAATGCGACTGCAGATGTTTTAACTCGATCTAAACGTGATCTTTATCCTGTACATTTTCCTCCCAAGAATAGAGTTGAAGTTACTCCTCCTCCTCAATCTCTTTTCCCTAAAGCAGGACATGTCCCAATTTACTGTACTCCTCCTTTCCGTTCGTCATGCTGTCAAGAATGGCTAATGTACTGCATTCATTATCTTCATACTGTTGATACTCATGGTCCATGTCCTGGACACCCTCATATTACGGTAAGTTATGATCAAACTGCTTCACAAGCAGCACAGCCGTTGCACGCTCTACACCGTCAGTCGACGGCTACATTACACACACAATTCTCCCTTACTCGTGAAGCCGCCCGACAAATTGTTAAGCAATGCCCACAATGCTTACCTCACCTTCCTGTTCCACATTATGTTGTTAATCCTCGTGGATTATTACCTAGACATTTATGGCAAATGGATGTTACTCATATCCCGTCTTTTGGGAAATTACAGTTTGTTCATGTCACTATCAATACTTATTCTGATTTCCTCTGTGCTACAGCACAGACCGGAGGAGCTACTAAACATGTTATCACTCATTTATTACACTGTTTTGCTTTCATGAACCTTCCCAAAATTATTAAAACAGATAATGGGCCCGCTGCTTTTGCAACATTTTGTAATTCATTACAAAATTACCCATATTACAGGCATTCCATATAACCCTCAAGGACAAGGTATTATAGAACGTGCAAATAGATCTTTAAAGCTAACTATTGAAAAAATAAAAAGGGGGGAATTGTCTAGAACAACACCACATAACCTTATAAATCATGCTCTGTTTATTTTAAATGTTCTCACTGTTGACAAATTTGGCTGCTCTGCAGGGGGAAGGTTTGTGGCTGAGCCAAGATTGGCCTCTTAATCTCCGGAGGTCCTCTGGAAAGATCCGTTAACCAGCACTTGGCGTGGTCCTGATCCTGTGTTGATTTGGGGACGTGGTCACGTGTGTGTCTTATCCCAGATCAGCGCCTGGACCTTGCTGGCTTCCTGAGCGCTTAGTCAAGCAAATAGATGGCTCGCCGCAGCTCACCTAGTTCAGAAGATGAAGAAGCTCTGCACCTCTCCGGAAAATTTGACAGTCTTGATTCAGAAGAAGAAGAGGAGACCACTTGCCAGGACGACTCAAAGGAGTGATGTTCCAACTTGGGGACAAATTAAACAACTGGTTTCACGAGCTCAAGAGTCAGTGAAACAACAGAATAATCCTGTTACACCTGTAACTTTATTTTTGGTTATGTTGGCAACCATTTCATGTGTTCCCTCTGTTAATGCAGCAACTTACTAGGCCTATGTACCTGATCCTCCACTATTACAACCCATATCTTGGTCTGAAGCACAGTTTCCTGTATTTTACAATGATAACTGTTTATGGGCCTCTTATTGGGAATATAAAACAAATCAATATGTAAATTATACTAACTGGTTTAGTACCTATCCTGTCTGTCTTAGCCCATTGCATCTGGAAACTGGATGTGTAAAGGCTATTAGTTATGAGCATACAGATGTTTATGAGGGAACGGATCAATCAATGAGTGTGTCAGGCTCTCCAGGCATCCTTCGTTTTACAGGAACCAACATTACTCTTACATGCCCGGCTACCAGCCGACGAGAGGATCTTAAGGATACCATCATTTGGTATAAAATGGGCAAGCTATTAATATTAGAGGTCAAATCTCATACGCCTCACCACTTAGGGATTCCGCTATTACTATAGCCAAGGTTACAGGTGAAGATTCAGGAAATTATTTCTGTATGAAGCGTTTACTTGGAGGACAAGGGATACTTATAGCTGGACATAAGGTTACTATGCTTAACAGAAAATCAAAAAATCAATTGCCTCCTTTTATGACTGTTAACTTTCCTGGATCCAGTTTTGAACGTTGCAATGCATCTTGGAATAATAACCAAATATGGTGTACTATAGATTATACCAAGGTGTCAATTCTTATCTCTTCTTTTCCCATCATAGATAGGTTTATCACATTTCAAAAGAACAGGGATATATGGAAACTAGCTCTAACTTATTCCAGTACACCTGTTATAACTTGTGTTGCTCCTCCATATACACGTTTGTGTGGTTCTATTAACATTGGTAATTCTTCCAAAGGAGAATATAATATTAGCTGTGTTAATTGTATTTTTAGCAGTTGTATGTTCCCTTCTGCAGGAACGCAATCTGTGCTTATACTAAAGCAACCCATGTATGTTATGGTGCCTGTACATCTGAGAGAACCTTGGTGTGAAGATACTGGAGTACAGGCATGGGTGGAACTCTCTAAAGCCTTGCAGAGAAGGAGACGCTTTCTTGGGTGGCTAATAGTAAGTTTACTTGCCTCGGCTGCTCTGTCTGCTACCGTGGCTACTGCCGGTCTTGCTCTTTCACAGAGTATTCATCATGCTCACTTTGCTAATCAGTTATCTCAACATACCAGTCTTGCTTTATCTTTACAAAGTCACATAGATTTACAGATTAATAACGAGTTAGATGAATTTAAAAACGCAATTTTGGGGATTGGAGATCAGATGGCAGCATTAAAATTGAGGATGCGTTTAGCTTGTCATGCAAAGTATACATGGATGTGTGTTACTCCTTAAAAGTTCAGTGACTGTATTTGGGAATGGGAAAAAGTAAAAATGCATCTGCTGAGTGTTTGGTCAGATAATAATATTAGTCTTGATCTTAAGAAATTAAATGCTGAAATTCAGGATATACAAAGTACACATCTTGATGATGTTTCGCCAGAAGATGTAATTCAAACTTTACTGGATCATTTAAAGTGGTTAAACCCTCAGTCTTGGATTACTGGAAGGTTGTCAGGATTTATTACCCTGGCCATAATCTGCCTATTATTGATAGTAATCTTCTCATGTCTGTTTCGTATCCTCATGCAACAGTATACTACTCTCGGCACTAAACTTCATGGCATTATTTTGCAGCAAAAGTTAAAAAATAAAAAAGGGGGACCTGTGGGAAGCAGTCAGCCTTGAGAGCAGGTAAGGACATGCCAGGCATGCCGCCGCTGCTCGAAGGGACTGTCCCACTTGTTCCCCTCCTTCTTCCATTCCATGGGAGATAAATCACCAGGGCCCAGAGATCAGAAAGAATGTAAAATGAGACAAGCAAAGCTGTCTCCCCCCTGCACATGCAGGTTATTTTTGATGCTTCTGGGTTTATGGATTTTCTCCCAGGGAAGTTAACCTTGAGCCGAGACAGTCTGTAGATAATGTAAACCACCATCTGGCAGCCTTCCTTTTTCTAGTCTAGATAATCTGCAACTGTAGCATAATAAAATTTGCCTTGCAACCATCAGTTGTCTCGGTCCTTCTGACCCCATTCGTCGGTGCTACTTCAGTTCCTTATGCCTTCCCTTCTGAACCTGGGCGGTGAAATCCTCTCTCTCTGGCTGGTCCGCGGCACACATGAATATATGTTTTTGTCTTGCTGTACTGCACCTGTGCTGTCTAGTAACAGATATTTTGTCTGCTAGTAGCGTTCTGGATTATGTCTCTCCACAGCGCTGAGGCAGTGCACCTATTCTGTAGTTGCAGCTGATGCCCAATGTATCCTAGCTGACAAATTATTGATTAATAAGAACTTGAATTTCTGAAAGATTGGTACTGTTAACCAAAATCTGAGCAAGGAGTCTCAAATGTAATTCTTAGCCAGAATTACATGTTGATGAACCATTTAACAGTGTAAATCAAGGAACATCAGTGTAAGGATTTCTTTTAATTGATTTCTTACCTGCTTGAAATATCAGTTAAAGTTTGCCAGCTTGGTTGCAGATGAATGGACGTTTGAAGTTCACCAAACTACTTAATGTGGGATAGGATAATAGACTTCCAGCGCCCTCAAGGCTGTGACCTTGCAGCCATTTTACATAGCACATCCTCCTCCTATAGGGATGAACCTTTCCCTGGCCCGAAAAGTAGCAGCTCTGTTGAAGCTTTGCTTATTGTAACAGGCTTTTGTTTCCAGGTTACATGTCTGTGGAAGACTTAATTCTGAATAGAGATATAGATATTACTGGAAACTAAATGTATTTTCTATTATACTCTGCTTTATCAAAAAAGTAAAATATTTAAATTGTGCTACAGAAATTCAGAAGTTGTCTTGCAATCTTTAAACAATAAATGAATGAGTTGCCCTTAAAAAAAAAAAAGAATTAAGCAGTTAGGCTTTGTGGACCATATACAGTTTCTGTAACTTCTCCTACCCTTTTTTCTTCGACAACCTTTCTAAACGTGAGACATTATTAGCTCACAGTCCCACAGATCCAGGCTGAGAGCCTGATTTGATTTGTGGCCATTATTTGCCGATTCCTGCTCTGCGTCCTTACTGAGGAGGGGGACCATGTTTGAGTAATCACTTCTTTGAATCAACTATTGGTCTTCTGGGGCTTGTCCTTACTCTCCTACAGTCTCTAATCAACATGGCGTCCAGAGAGATCTTGTTAAAACATAAGTGAGATCATGTCACTTAAGTCTCTTCAATGGCTCCTTCACAGGAAAAGCAAAGTCCTCAAAGTGCGTCCACAGCCCTAGAAATGTGGGCCCCTGTTTCCTGTCTGACTGTTTCCTCCTCCTCTCCACTTTGCTCCCTCTGTTTTCCACACACTGACATCCTTTCTGCTCCTTGGATACTCCAAGCCCACTCTTGCCTCATTGCCTTTCCATCTGACTGTTCCCTCTGCTTGTACTATTCACTTCCCAGATATGCACCTTGCTCCCTCTCACAACCTTAAGTTCCCTCTTATATTTTATCTTCCCCAGAAAGCCCTCAGTGATCACTTAGTTTCAGATCGCAGCCTCCTCCCACCAGCTAACAATCTCCATCTCCCTTCCCTGCTTGCTGTTTTTCTCCAACACTTACCTGATATACTATTCTATCCATTTATTTAGTTTTTATTTACATATTTATACTTTTTTTTTTTGCGGTATGCAGGCCTCTCACGGTTGTGACCTCTCCCATTGTGGAGCACACCCGGACGCAGAGGCTCAGCGGCCATGGCTCACGGGGCTAGCCGCTCCGCGGCATGTGGGATCTACCCGGACCGGGGCACGAACCCGTGTCCCCTGCATTGGCAGGGGGACTTTCAACCACTGCACTACCAGGGAAGCCCTATACTTATGATTTTATATTTGCTTATTTACTTTTGTCTCCCCCCTCAGCTCAAGAGAGACTATATTCATCTGTGTTAATCACTGCTGTGTTTCCTGAACATGTCTATAAATCATACTGAAGAATGGTGCCTGAACTTTGGTAAGGGATCAATCAATTTCCTTGGCTGGATGAAGAAATGTGTTCATAAATTAATGAACAGATCTTCGGGGCTTCTGACTTGAGGACTAATGGGAAGAGGATGGCAAATGGTTGGGACAGGGTACAGCAAGAAGTAGTATTTGGAGTACTCTGATAGCTATCCTAACAGATAAGATTGTGTTCATTTAAGTAGTTTTAATGAGAGAGCTGGGAACTAGGGACGCACAGCATTAAGGTTTTTATAATGCATTCTGTAGAGTTCTTTTTAAGTCTGTACAAATATCATTGAAAATATATGCATACATATACACCGCTGTTACTTTATTTAGTGCTTTACAAGAGTCCCTCAAGGAAGGGGTAGTAGCAACTCTCAGTATCCTTCCTTTATGATGAGCTTAATTTATTCAAAGTTACATCATAATTTATTTGTAACTGTGAAACTAGACTTAGTTATTGAATAGACCCTCCCTAGAAACGTATGACATTAATAAAACCAACAAAACTTTGTTCAGTTTCCAATGATAGACACACTACAGACTCAATTATGGGCCATCCAGTTTAATGAAGAGAAGAAGTGATTGAACAAATACAGAGCAAACAGAATATGAAGTTTTATCCTCCATTAATATTAGTAACGGATACTGTGGGCTCCAGTGCCTTCAAGATAGCTTGAGACCATCATCTCTGTGTCATGGGCAGGGGGATGTTCAGCCAGGATGTCTTTCACTGTCACTGAGAAAAATTTCCATAATATATAATGATACCTACTGAAACTGATATGGGGTATTTGGGTAATAAGGAATCAATTAGCATATTTTTCCGGAAGCCCTGACTACAAAATGAAGACAGTAGATTTGGACACTTTCAGCCATGAAGAAGTTGTTTGGATATTCATCTTTATGCCTAATGAAATAAGCTTATTTCATCTCTGCAGCTTCCCATATACCATTTTCCCACCTCTGTTTTATGTTTGGAAAGACTTTTAGAAATTGAAAGTCAAGTTAAAAAGTGAGTGACAACTTAAATGATATATGGAATATTTTGCTGACTTACAAGAGCATGCAGAATTAAATATGACCCAGTTCAAATGTTTATTTTAATGTGTATGTTGAGGTGGAGTTTTCAAGGTGCCAGAAAACGAGAATTCACCTTCCAGTGTGTGCTACCAGTTCTGTTCATTGCACAGAACCATCTTCATAAAACATACTGTTTTCTATGTACCTGGTATATATCTCAATTAGTTTGAAGAATTTCTCAGATACCTCTTAATATGTAGTGCTCCAATTCCAATCTCGCCATGTCCTGTACCAGTGACACAGCACACAGGAGTTTTATTTCTCTTTATTTCTCTGGGTTGTTCAGAACCCAATGAAAGAACGATGGAATGGGATCAAAGAGATCAGGGTTCTTGTCCCAGATTTACCATAAAATAATTGTGTCCTCTTGGGAAAATTATAGTCATTCTAGGTCCCTTTTCTTTACTTTGACAGAGCTGCACTAGATGACCCCAAATAATATAGCACTCTTTCAGTAGTAGCTTAGATGTCATTGGTATTCTGAAACAAATGAAGACAATGACACATGGAGCTGTGCAACATCTCTGTAACTCTGTTGTCTTAGAGTTGCCTCCATTCTACAGATGATAAGATGACTGTGCATAGAAGTAGATGTTTGGAACCAGCGGTTCCAAAGTAAGTGGAGGTCAACCACAAATTTCCTTCCTTCCTGAAGCTCACTTAGCCAAAACATAGGCTTCTGAATAGTAAGCTGTAAAGCATATTATCAGTACATTTAAAAAGAAGCTATTCTTCTAGGATTTCCAGTTAATAGCAGGAGGTTTTGAAATTCTTAAAAGATCATCTAATTTTGTGAGATTTACAGCTCTATTTTCCTGTCAAGCAAGTTGTATTAGTGCCAGACAGTCATCTGAGCTTCTGGATGCTTCTCTGAACCTCTTGAAGTTTTCTTCTTGCTATCTGAAATTCATGCCAGATAAGCCTTTTTCTGGAGCGTATGTACAGACTTGTGTATTTTTATATAGGAAAGCGATGCAGTGAGTCAAGTCGGGGGTTAAGCCCTCATTCTCAGAGTGGTACTGAGCTCCTGGTGAAATATAATTATCATTTCCTCAGAATCGAAAAGCAGTTATCTCAGGTGTATAATCCCATTAACTATTTATACATTTACGTATGATACATGTATTCATTGTACCTACGAGGTGTGTTCTCTTTGGGAAGTACAAAGCTCTTAGAGACATAGGTTGTTCATTTTTTTGTTTTCCCACAAATACTGTGACCCTTTGAGCAGGAAGGTCTATATTTTACTAACATCTAGAACCAGCAGTTAACACGGTGTCTAAGATGTAGTCAATAAATATGAATTAGATAAATGAACACATTTTTATGTAAGGGCCAGGACATGGACAAATAGAAATTTTTCATCTTCAGTCACAAAGCAACAACAGACATAATAATGATACAGACAACAAGTGCTACGGTCATTCAAAGAAGGCATAGAATAGATAGAAGGATCTCCTCTGTGGCACAGGGAACTATACTCAATATTTTGTAATAACATCTGTATGGGGCACCTGCTCCACACCAGGCCCTATGACAGGTGCTTACATACTTTCCCTCTCCCCCATCCTATGGGGAAAGTACCTCTGCTATAGATTTAATATTTGCCTCCCCCATTAATAACTTTTTTAAACCTTATTCACATTGCATCAAAGGGATGCTTTGATGCAATGCTGAGGTCTTCTCAGCAAAGCTCATGGGAATTTGGTATATGAGGATCCATAATAGCGATCCATTTCATCGGTGTCAATCTTTCTGGATAGTTTGGGTGGAAAGGACAATTCCTGAAGGTGCGATACCTTCACCGCATGTACTAGCATTGGGTCTTGCTTGTGTGTGTGTGTCACCGACTTCAGTCTTGCTGTAGCAATAATAGCTAAGATACTGTACAGCTGAGAGGCTATTTAAGTATTTATAGATATATACATAAGATAAAAGCACCTAACTTTTTTCTACCTATTGCTTACTTTCCACAGCAGTGTACACACCACACTTTAGGAAACAGTGATGTTGTCCAATTTGTCTTCTCATTTGAAGATGAGAAATGAAGGTCTGGAGACCTTTCATTGCTCAAGGTCATTCGAGTGTTTAAGGGCGGGGTGCTGGGGTTCCTGACTTCCAGGGAACCTAACTTTTCTCTGAAATTATACTGCCCCTTAATCTCTTAGCAGTACATAAAACAAATATTGGTGACCTCGTGACATGCCAGCCCTTGGGTGAAATGGATATCTGTGACTGGTTCTCAAACTTTGAAGAAATGGGAGTCTAGAAAAATAAACCCAAAACAGTCATGCAAAGACTCATTGGGCTGGAAGGGGAGCCCGTGGTCGTCTAGCTCAGTGCTGGGCTGAACCCTGGATCGTCCAAGGAGGGTCTTGGAGGCCTCTCTGCAGGCCAAGTAGTCAAGGCATAAGGGGGAATCAGGCAGGTTTGCTTCTGTTTCTTCATGTTATTTTCATGTAAGATAGCACTGAAAACTTCAGAAGTAACACTGGAAATGTGCTGTGCTTGTCCATTTTCATCTTATAGGTAATGACATGAAGGCTCAAAGGGGGATCATGTTTTTCTAGCTGATAACAGACAACATTCCTCATCCAGCATTCCTATAGCTTAAAAAAGCAATAGAGGCAAGTGGGTCCATGAACGTGGGTTTTGTGGTCACGCAGATTTGAACTTGCACCCCAGCAGGGCTTGAATGGAGTTTTTCTCTCCAAATTAGGCAAATTGCTTCTCCAAGGCTCATGGGGTGGTCAGTGTTGTTATAGGGGAGTGAGGTAAAAGCATTTTCTTCACCATATCCTGCCCCAGACATGTTATCTGAAAGGAAGGAAGGAAAAATGGGAGGGATATATGGAGAAAGAGGGAGGAAACTAAGGTGGCAGAGAACATTCCTAAAAGTCCTCCATGTTACTTCTGCTGTGCTTCCACATGCTCCTTGGGACCTCGCTTGCCAACAGAAATGTTGATTAAGCACTCTGGTTCTTATGTACTTTCTGCATTGGGAACACTTATAGTTAGGTTTCAGGGCTCTGAACTCCCCAAACTGGGGAACTTGTCATTAAAAGGTCCTTTTAAAAGGCACAAGTGCCCCAAAGTTTAATGGCATTAGATTTTGGCAATGATTTCTTGAATATGACACTGAAGGCACAGGCAACAAAAGGAAAATAGAGAAATTGGACTTCATGAAAATTTTTAAAACTCTGCGCATCAAGACCCTATCAACAGAGGAAAAGGGCAATCACAGAATGAGAGGAGATGTTTGGAAATCATATATCTGATAAGGGATTAATATCTAGAGTGTACAGAGAACTCCTAAAACTCAGCCACAAAGCAAACAACCTGGCTAAAAAATGGGCAAAGGACTTGATTAGACATTTCTGCTAAGAAGATACATAAATGGCCCATAAACACCTCAAAAGATGCTCAGCATCACTGATCATTAGGAAAATGCAAGTCAAGACTACAGTGAGACACCACCTTACACACTTTAGGGTGGCTACTATGAAAACAAAAAATAAGGGTTGATGAGGATGTAGGAAATTGGAACCCTGTGCACTACTGGTGAGAATGTAAAATGGTACAGCCATTGTGCAAAATATCATGGTGGTTCCTCAAAATTAAAAGTAGGATTACCATATGGTCCAATTCCACTTCTGGGTATATACCCAACATAACTGAAAGCAGGTTTTGCAAGATACTTTGTATACCTCTGTTCATAGCAGCATTGTTCACAATAACTAAACTATGGAAGCAACCCAACTGCCCACTGACAGATGAATAGATAAGCAAAACGGGGTGTATACACAACAGAATATTATTCAGCCTTAAAGAGGAAGTTCTGACACAGGCTACAACATGGATGAATCTTGAGGACATGATGCTAACCTACCAGTCACAGAAAGACAAATGCTCTCGATTCCACTTGTATGAGGCACCTAGAGTGGTCAAATTCATACAGACAGAAAGTCGAATGGTGGGTGCCAGGGGCTGGGGGTAGCGGTTGCTGGAGGGCAGAGAGTTCCAGTTTTTCCAGAAGAAAAGAGTTCTGGAGTTTGGCTGCCGCACAACGTGAATCTCCTGAACGTGTCTAAACTCTACACTCATAAGTGATACGATGATACAATTTTATGTGCATTTCACTACAATTGAAAACCAAACATGGACTTTCCTGGTGGCGCAATGGTTAAGAATCCACCTGCCAATGCAGGAGACACGGGTTCGAGCTCTGGTCCGGGAAGATCCCACATGCCGCGGAACAACTAAGCCCGTGCACCACAACTACTGAGCCTGCACTCTAGAGCCTGCGAGCCACAGCTACTGAAGCCCATGTGCCACAACTACTGAACTGCATGCACCTAGAGCCCGTGCTCCGCAACAAGAGAAGCCACCACTGTGAGAAGCCCACACACCGCAACAAGGAGTAGCCCCCGCTCGTCGCAACTAGAGAAAGCCCGCGCACAGCAACGAAGACCCAACGCAGCCAAAAATAAATAATTAATTTTAAAATTAATTTTAAAACTATTAAAAAAAATAAAACACCAAACACAAGTGGCCCTCGGTGACACAGTAGATATTTTTGTCATTCACAGTTTAGAGCTGCCTCATTGTGAGGGTGTTAGTCTTCAGTCAACTAGCTGAGAACTGGTATGGAGGGGATGGGAACTTCCATGAAAGAGCTTCTGAAGCTAAGTAGCCTGGTCCATTTCCTAACTTCTTCAACGAATATCTGAGTGCTTGCTGGAGCCAGTCACTGTACTTGGCCCTCGAGATAGACAGCTGTGAAAACATTATACAGAGAGCCTTGCAATCTGGGAGTGAGAGGTGGGGTAGGGAAGGATCCGCAAATGAAAGCATGGAAGTTTTTAGCATGTTACCAGATGATGCAGGTTACGGGAACAATAAAGCATCAAAGGGAAAGAGGGCTACCCTAATTAGAAGGGGACATGTGGACAGACCAGAGAGAGCAGCCCCTGTAGATACGGAGAGAAAGAACCTTCTAGGCAGAGAGAATAGTAAGTGCAGGAGGCTATGGGGAGGGAGCTGCTAGGAACAGCCAGGGACAGCATGCCAGTGTGTCTGGAAGGGCTTGAGGGAAGGGGAGGGACGGTGTGTGTGTGTGTGTGTGTGTGTGTGTGTGTGTGCGCGCGTGCGTGCATGTGTGTGTGTGTGTGTGTGTGAGAGAGACAGAGACAGAGAGCGGGGATGGGGAGGGGGAGAGAGGGAGAAGACTGCTTTTATTCGAATCCAGATGGGAGCCTCTGAAGGGTTTTGAGCTCCGAGCAACACGATCTGACTTGGGACTTACCAGGATCACCGTGACCACTGTACCTAGAACGGATTGAATGGGAGGGGGCAAAGCAGAAAAACGCATTTGAAAGGGGTGCACAGAAGGGGGGAGCAGGGCTGGTGGGACCTGAGGGGAGAGGTTTTCTGTCTCTTGCAGGGTGCCGGCTAGGGTTTAGTCTGGGAGTGGTCGCCCCGCTCCCCATCTGCAGCACTCTGCCCTCCTCACCTCCTGTAAACGGAGGCCAAGTGCATCCTTGAGGCTCTCCCAGAGAGTTGATGGCCTGCCTGGGACAGTCCTGAGTCACAGCCCCTTGGCTGTCACCAGCTCCGGGGATGCTCCTGTCCTGAGCATTAACCTCCCTCAGGGGGAGTCCTCATTCTCCAGGGAGGAAATGGATATCTCACTGCTGCGGGCTCTTAACTCCTGTAAAGCTGCAGGACAAATGACTTCGCTGAACATGCTTCATGCAGGGAAGAATGGGTAATCTCAGAGAAGGGAATAAAACTTCTCAAAACTCCGAACCAGGGGATTGCAGAGAAGCTCGCTGTCTTCCCTCTTGGGTGCGTGTGTGTGAATCCGGGAAGGAGAGGGCGGGCACCGACTTGGGTCTCTGTTCGCCCCCGCGGACCATTCTTCCAGGGCAAGTTTTTCTTAGCGTCACTCGATTTCCTGAAGTGGGAGAATGAATACCCAGTGTAGAAAAGGGGGAAGAAAAGCGTGTTAGTTAGCATGAAATATGGTCATCTGATGACTTGTCCATTATGTATTTGAGGAAGTGGAGATTCTGAAGACCTTCACCTACTCAAGGAGAGGAAATTGCCTCTGTCTACACCAGGACCTCTTACTTTTGCCACTGGTGACATTTTGTGTCCGATAATTCTTTGCTGTGGGCTGTCCTGGGCATTGTGGGATGCTCCTACAGTATCCCTGGCCTCTGCCCAGCGGACGCCAGCAGTCCTTCCCCAGCTGTGACAGCAGAAATGCCTCCTGAACTTGTCAATTGTCCGGGGGACGGGGAGCTGGGGGCAGGGGGGCAAGTTGCTCTGGGTTGAGAGCCCCTGACCCAGGCTCAGCAAGCACATGGGTGAAGTCAGGACTGTGTATGTCATGTCCTCTCTGGCTAACAATAATCGATGGAGTTAAAACTAATAGTGGCTTCTGCTTGGTCACTGGGACAGCAGAGCATTCACTGTTCTGCCTTGAGAGAACAATTTTCCTGTGTTTTAACTAATAAGGCCCTTGTGATGGCTGGATTCTGGGCACTCCAACTAATAAGCGTGCCTATAAGGCAAAGAAACCAAAACCAACGTCCTCCCTGATTGCCAGGGAGGGGGCATGTTGTCTTTCCCCTCCCTCTCCTGGATCCATGCAGTAATTAGCCAAAGTAAAATGAATATTAGCTCATGCTTACTTGCCTTTACAGTGTACTCGCCAGCACTGATGCAGTAGTGCTAAAGCAATGTATTTTAATAAATTTTTTAAAATTTATTTTTATTTTTGGCTACCTTAGGTCTTTGTTGCTGTGCGTGGGCTTTCTCTAGTTGTGGTGAGCAGGGGTTACTCTTCGTTGCGGTTCACGGGCTTCTCACTGGGTGACTTCTCTTGTTGCAGAGCACGGGCTTTAGGCGCGTGGGCTTCAGTAGTTGTGGCACGCAGGCTCCGTAGTTGTGGCACACGGGCTTAGTTGCTCCACGGCATGTGGGATCTTCCCGGACCAGGGCTCGAACCCGTGTTCCCTGCACTGGCAGGCAGATTCTTAACCACTGCACCACCAGGGGAGTCCCTAAAGCAATTATTTTTTTAACTTTATGGCTTTAAATAATCCTTGGCTCTGAAATTCCCTGTACCCCTCAGCTACGTAACCACAAGCCCCTCTGCCCTAAATCCTTTTCTTACACTTTGTAGCTTTTTAAGCAACGCCCCTCTTTAGGACGACATAATTCCTTCTCTGTAGAAAACATGAAAGACCTGAACAAATCAAGATTTCTCCATGGAGAATTCAGCTAGTCCTGTGCTTAGCTCCGAACAAGGAAATCCATCTCTACACCAAGCACGCCATTACCCGGACTAATGCCTGACTTGAATAACAAGCAAATTATTGTGCTTTTAATTGTACCCTGCTCGGTCACAAAGCACGTGTGAGAGAGGAATGTGCCCAGCTTCTTCAGGAGAAACAGGTCAGGCCTCTAATCCTCCTTTTCTGTCACCTTCCCCTTCCCCTTTCCAATCCTTTCTCTTCTCAGCAGAGCAGAGGCAAAAAAAAGAGACAGCTAAATTATGTTTAAAATGGAAGAGTCTAAAAGAAGAAAAACGGTGGTCAGTACTGACTTGGGAGAGGATGCATTATCTATCCACAGCCTCTGCAGTGTGGGCCATTTGAGGACAATCAGTGTTCTAACCGGCTTGCTGGAGGGCGATATCTGCGAGCCTAAACCAGGCTTTCTCAGCCTCAGCATGACTGCTGGGTGGGGTTGGATGCTTCTTTGCTGTGGGCCTGTCCTGTGATGGAAGGACTTTTAGCCTCCCCTAAGCTGTGACCATCCAAAGTGTCCCAAGACACTTTCAAATGTCTCCTGGGTGCAAAATTGCCCCTGGTTGAGAACCACGGCCCCAAGCCCTTCCATATTGGGATGTACTTGCTCTCTCTCCCATTCTCTCCCCCCCCATACACAAAACCCAAGAAAATCATGGTTCCTGTGTTAAAACTGGGGAGATCAACGTGCTCTTCATGTAGGTAGAATGAGCGGAAAGGAAAAAAACACTGACTTGTGTGTAGTCAGGGGACAGAGTGGGAACCCCCTCAACGCCAAGACTGAAAAGAGTCTTAGGATGTGGGTGTGTTTCTGGCTCCCTCTGGGAAGTGGCAATGCCCCTGGTTGAACAAGCCAACTTTCGAACACCTCTACCCTGTGCACTTTGGAATCGGGCTTGCTGTGGGCGAGATGAGGAGTGATGGCGAGGCTGCAGAGATGAAGGCGCCTCTGAAGGTGCTGACTGTCTCCTCCCACACTACTTGGGACAGGGGAGAACTATCCAGCTTCACAGAGATACCCATTGCTCAGACAATGACGATCCTGTCTTGGACCTAAACATCGGGATGAAAGAGGGCTACTGACAAGACAGACGTTGTGCAAGCATGGGGTTGCACTTTCATTCCAGACATTGAGGCAAACATTTCACTCCTGGTGATATAAGACCTCCCCTATTTTTAGGAACTTACAAGAAGCGTTATTGCTTGTTCTTACCGGCCAGAAGGAAAGGCGGGAGAACGAGCACACTGCAGTGAGCCCCCATCTCCACTAGATGGCGGTGTACACCTTACTCAGAAGCCAGGCGGGCGGCGCTCCGGGCAGCTCGTTGGCCTAAGCAAGACAAGGGCCGCTCTTCTTTTGGGAGACAGGCGTCTCCTGTCATTGTCGGCACAAACAGCCCCAAACAATTGCACTGACCACACAGCTCTAAGCCACGTTCCAGGGCACTGCCGTCTGTTCAGGAGTGAATGCTGGGAAAATGAACCACGCTGCTAATTTGCTTGATTGGGGGGAAAATAAGATCTCAAGTGACGGTGGGTGTAATTTATTTTTCCAACAAGAATAGGGGCAAAGCCATTTCATCCCCCCCCCCCCCCCCCGCCAAGTGCTACCATAAATGAAAGCAATCACCTAGTTAGTCCTGAATTACTAACTGGCAGGGTAAAGATCTGCTGGAAGTCAAGCTGAAGTGGGGAGTCTGGAGAAAGGGATGTGATTTCTGCAGGGGAGGAGGGGAGGGGTAGGGCGGGGTGGGAGGGGCGGGAGGAGAGGGGAAGGCCTGAAGCCCATTGTGAGGTCCTGCGCCCCTGTGGTCTGGGAGCCGTGCTGGCCCTGACCCTGGGAGAAAAAGAGGCTCAGTGATGTCTTCAGGCCGTTTATTTTGTGCAGGAGAATGACTTTATAAAGTGAAGGAAAAAGAACCTGTTGGAGAAAACCTATCCGAGAGTTTCTCTGAAAATGCTACAGATGGAGATGAACTGGCTTGGGAAGGAGAGCACAGCCCTGTGGCGCCTGGCCACCCCGCTGCTGGTGGACCCCCCAGGAAGGTTCTGTCACGGAAACGACAGGCAGATCTGAAACCAAGTTGGGCTTTACGTCATTAAGAAATCCCCCAAAGGAATGGAATAAAGGCCTCCTTTCACACTTTGGGTTTTGCATGTGTCCTGAGGAAGCGCCTCTTCCCCAGCTGAGACAGCGCGCTGTCCCCGCGGCCCAGTGAGCGGCCCTCGTCCTGCGGGGAAAGCAAAACAGCAGCGGGGTGGGTGCGCGCCCAGAGCTGCCCCTCTCCCAATTGATTTGTTCAGGGATGACTTCTTGCGTTCTAGTTAGATGTGACTTTAATCGAAGTGCTTTCCTAAGGAGATTTATCACAACTGTGAACCGTCAGTTTGCACAGCTGCTGCTCTTTTAGGGAAACGCACAGGCTCGGGAGACGGAGGGGCCGGCGCGGGCTCCCCTCTTTCCCACGGACCGGCCCGCGTGCCCCTCGCCCACCAGAAATATGTGCGCCGCGTCCTCAGAGGCCGCCGCTTCTGTGCTCGGGCTCCTCTGCTGTTTCTGGCTGCTGAACAGCCATCTCCTCTCTCCTGGGAGGGACAGCTGGTTTCCTTTTGGGGCGCTCTCCTTCTCCCCGTCTCAGCTCCTGCAGCGGAGACGAGGCTGCCTCTCTCTCCCTGCACGCTGTGGGCTGGGTGTGCAACCCGGCTCGGGCCACAGTCCCCCACCGTCCCCGCCGACCCCGCTCGGCACCCACCACAGCCGGCAAAGCCCACACGGGGCGCCCAGTTAAAGGTGAACCGCAGATGAAAACCACGACTTCTTAGGGTGTCTTCAACATTGCATGCAACATACTTCTACTAAAAAAATTACTGTTTATCTGAAGTTCAGCTTTAACGAGGCGGGCATCCTGTATTTTGTCTGACAGCCTTCTTGGTTCTAAAGAAAATGTTTGTCCAGAGTAGGTCAAATTGCAATCAGCCTAGGACTTTTAACTGGAGCTTTGGGGAAAAAATACTTAAAAGGTATCTGTTGGGACTGCTAGGCTGGTAGGATTCATGCTTGCAACTGCTGGGAGCCAGCTTTGCTATCATGTGGGGAGAGCTGCTTGAACTAGAAGCCAACACCACAGAGAGCAGACCTGTTTCATTTGAACAGGTGGATCCAGCTGTTCTTGAAGCTGGCCCGGTGGGTGGTAGAGGTCAGGGTGCTGATGGCCAGGAGGGATAATAATTTCCTACCCCTCAAATCTGGGAAGTGAAAACAGCAGGGCTGAATGTGCCCACGGGGCATGGCTTCTGTTCAACTGGAAGAGTGGTGAATGGCTATTGGGTGACAAAAACAGTCGGTCTACTATATTCTTACTTTGTTTGCTAATTGTTTTGCTGCATGTAAACTCTTTGTTGCATTAGCTCTTGTTCATGACATCACGTCTGGAGACAGGGTCTGATAGACTTACATGTGGAATTGGAGACTTAAATTTCAAATCTGCCTCTGCCTGGTTGAGTGGTTTTAGGGTCCTCGTAACCTCTACAAAGTTGAGTTTCTGGGTCTGAAACCTAAGGACAGAGGTTATCGTAATCCATTTGGGCTGCTATAACAAAATACCAGAGCCTGGGTAGCTTATGAACAACAGAAATTTATTTCTCATAGTTCTGGAGGTTGGAAGTCTAAGGTCAGGGTGCGAGCAAATTCACAGTCCGGTGAGTATGCTCTACCTGGGTCACAGCTGGCGTGTTTTCTCTGTAACCTCCCATGGCAGAAAAGTCGAGGGACCTCTGTGGGGTCTCTTTTATGAGGGCACTAATTTTGTTCATGAGGGCTCTACCCTCATGACCTTATCACCTCCCAAATGCCACACCTCCTGATACCATCACTTTGGGGGTTAGGATTTCAACATATGAATTTTGGGGAAGGCAAATGTTAAATCTATAGCAGAGTACTTTCCCCATAGGATGGGGGAGAGGGAAAGTATGTAAGCACCTGTCATAGGGCCTGGTGTGGAGCAGGTGCCCCATACAGATGTTATTACAAAATATTGAGTATAGTTCCCTGTGCCACAGAGGAGATCCTTCTATCTATTCTATGCCTTCTTTGAATGACCGTAGCACTTGTTGTCTGTATCATTATTATGTCTGTTGTTGCTTTGTGACTGAAAATGAAAAATTTCTATTTGTCCATGTCCTGGCCCTTACATAAAAATGTGTTCATTTATCTAATTCATATTTATTGACTACATCTTAGACACCGTGTTAACTGCTGGTTCTAGATGTTAGTAAAATATAGACCTTCCTGCTCAAAGGGTCACAGTATTTGTGGGAAAACAAAAAAATGAACAACCTATGTCTCTAAGAGCTTTGTACTTCCCAAAGAGAACACACCTCGTAGGTACAATGAATACATGTATCATACGTAAATGTATAAATAGTTAATGGGATTATACACCTGAGATAACTGCTTTTCGATTCTGAGGAAATGATAATTATATTTCACCAGGAGCTCAGTACCACTCTGAGAATGAGGGCTTAACCCCCGACTTGACTCACTGCATCGCTTTCCTATATAAAAATACACAAGTCTGTACATACGCTCCAGAAAAAGGCTTATCTGGCATGAATTTCAGATAGCAAGAATAGCAAGAAGAAAACGTCAAGAGGTTCAGAGAAGCATCCAGAAGCTCAGATGACTGTCTGGCACTAATACAACTTGCTTGACAGGAAAATAGAGCTGTAAATCTCACAAAATTAGATGATCTTTTAAGAATTTCAAAACCTCCTGCTATTAATTGGAAATCCTAGAAGAATAGCTTCTTTTTAAATGTACTGATAATATGCTTTACAGCTTACTATTCAGAAGCCTATGTTTTGGCTAAGTGAGCTTCAGGAAGGAAGGAAATTTGTGGTTGACCTCCACTTACTTTGGAACCGCTGGTTCCAAACATCTACTTCTATGCACAGTCATCTTATCATCTGTAAAATGGAGGCAACTCTAAGACAACAGAGTTACAGAGATGTTGCACAGCTCCATGTGTCATTGTCTTCATTTGTTTCAGAATACCAATGACATCTAAGCTACTACTGAAAGAGTGCTATATTATTTGGGGTCATCTAGTGCAGCTCTGTCAAAGTAAAGAAAAGGGACCTAGAATGACTATAATTTTCCCAAGAGGACACAATTATTTTATGGTAAATCTGGGACAAGAACCCTGATCTCTTTGATCCCATTCCATCGTTCTTTCATTGGGTTCTGAACAACCCAGAGAAATAAAGAGAAATAAAACTCCTGTGTGCTGTGTCACTGGTACAGGACATGGCGAGATTGGAATTGGAGCACTACATATTAAGAGGTATCTGAGAAATTCTTCAAACTAATTGAGATATATACCAGGTACATAGCAAACCGTATGTTTTATGAAGATGATTCTGTGCAATGAACAGAACTGGTAACACACACTGGAAGGTGAATTCTCATTTTCTGGCACCTTGAAAACTCCACCTCAACAGACACGTTAAAATAAACATTTGAACTGGGTCATATTTAATTCTGCATGCTCTTGTAAGTCAGCAAAATATTCCATATATCATTTAAGTTGTCACTCACTTTTTAACTTGACTTTCAATTTCTAAAAGTCTTTCCAAACATAAAACAGAGGTAGGAAAATGGTATATGGGAAGCTGCAGAGATGAAATAAGCTTATTTCATTAGGCATAAAGATGAATATCCAAACAACTTCTTCATGGCTGAAAGTGTCCAAATCTACTATCTTCGTTTTGTAGTCAGGGCTTCCGGAAAAATATGCTAATGGATTCCTAATTACCCAAATGCCCCATATCAGTTTCAGTAGGTATCATTATATATTATGGAAATTTTTCTCAGTGACAGTGAAAGACATCCTGGCTGAACATCCCCCTGCCCATGACACAGAGATGATGGTCTCAAGCTATCTTGAAGGCGTTGCAGCCCACACTATCCGTTACTAATATTAATGGAGGATAAAACTTCATATTCTGTTTGCTCTGTATTTGTTCAATCACTTCTTCCCTTCATTAAACTGGATGGCCCATAATTGAGTCTGTAGTGTGTCTATCATTGGAAACTGAACAAAGTTTTGTTGGTTTTATTAATGTCATATGTTTCTAGGGAGGGTCTATTCAATAACTAAGTCTAGTTTCACAGTTACAAATAAATTATGATGTAACTTTGAATAAATTAAGCTCATCATAAAGGAAGGATACTGAGAGTTGCTACTATCCCTTCCTTGAGGGGCTCTTGTAAAGCACTAAGTAAAGTAACAGAGGTGTATATGTATGCATATATTTTCAATGATATTTGTACAGACTTAAAAAGAACTCTACAGAATGCATTATAAAAACCTTAATGCTGTGTGTCCCTAGTTCCCAGCTCTCTCATTAAAACTACTTAAATGAACACAATCTTATCTGTTAGGATAGCTATCAGAGTACTCCACATACTACTTCTTGCTGTACCCTGTCCCAACCACTTGCCATCCTCTTCCCATTAGTCCTCAAGTCAGAAGCCCCGAAGATCTGTTCATTAATTTATGAACACATTTCTTCATCCAGCCAAGAAAATTGATGGATCCCTTACCAAATTTCAGGCACCATTCTTCAGTATGATTTATAGGCATGTTCAGGAAACACAGCAGTGATTAACACAGATGAATATAGTCTCTCTTGAGCTGAGGGGGGAGACAAAAGTAAATAAGCAAATATAAAATCATAAGTATAGTGCTTCCGTGGTGGCGCAGTGGTTGAAAGTCCCCCTGCCAATGCAGGGGACACGGGTTTGTGCCCCAGTCCGGGAAGATGCCACATGCCGCGGAGCGGCTGGGCCCGTGAGCCATGGCCGCTGAGCCTGCGCGTCCGGAGCCTGTGCTCCGCGTCGGGAGAGGCCACAACAGTGAGAGGCCCGCGTACCGCCAAGAAAAAGAAAGCTATGAAAACAAAACCTATGGATGGAGACCTACATGAAAGATGGAAGCGTATAATAATGGCCAGAGTACATTACTGTGGCAGAAGCAGCAGCCCTTAAGGAGGACAACTTTATAAATTACAAATTGGATTTAAATAGACAGGGAATTGAAAGTGGAGACATTATTTTCTGCAGAAGATGATGGACGGGGAGAACAAAGAAAATAAAACTGAGATTGTTAACAAAATACAATACTAAGCATATAAGTTAGGACTGAGTCCTTAACTTTCAGTTTTATTAATGAGTGGCTGAGTACAGATTACTGACTACACAGAACCAAGCCTGGGAACACATTTTATATTTATGATCTTTGTGCCTAAAACTAGATTCTCCTGCAATTTAATATGACACTAGGACAATGACTGGCCAAGTTTTAGATTAATCACTCTTACACAAAGATTTTTCATTCATATAATCTCAAACAAATACTGCGTCACCGATTAAGTTCCAGATCCTATGCACTCTGGCTGAAGATATAAATATCTTGCAAGCCCAGCGTCACTTTCCTCTTTCTCTGGTAATAAATCACACTTTCTATTATGACAATGGCCCCAGTTATCGGCCCAGGAATAAACACTTGACTCAGGAAGAGCCAATTAAAGCCTTCCTTTAGAGTTGATCGAGAGCTTTAAGGTTAGAGTATTTCAATCTTATGAAATTTTTGTAAAACAAAATTATTTCAAAATCTACTAATTATTCTTTAAGTTCTAGAAACTGCATTCTGTGACTAAGAGGACAATTTATTTGCCGTCGTTTCTGCTCTGCCCACTTTATGTTTCTGTTATTGTGAGATAAAGGCAGTGGGGAATGGCAAACCATTTCTGATTCATTCAACACATGAGTGCTTCTTAGGTACAAAACACCATTCTGAACATTGTCCGAGGTAAAAAGATAAATAATACCTAGCCGCTTACCCTCAAGGATCTTCCAGCTTAGCAAGGGAAATAAAATAGGCACACAGATGACTGCAACAAAAAGAAGATAACGATTGCTGCCAGATGTTTGGGGAGAATGAGTAGAGCAAAGAGAGAACACAGAATAAGGCAACATTCAACAGTCAGCCAAGAACTATTTGTTGAGCAATTGCAAGCTGTGACCTGGAAATGGAAGAGGAGAACATAGATCTTCACGTGGGCAGGTGAAAAATCAAGTGTTATTACTTGTAACACAGCTCTTCAAATATATTTTTTGGCACCAAGTGCCTACTAAACAGCCTTAAATTAAAAACTAAATAAGGATACAGTCTCTATCAAATATAGCCTGAGGTACTGATGCCTAAATACTAGGATCACAGTATTTGTGTTCCCAAGGATGCCTTTCTATTGCTTTGCTTCTTTCCCCCTTTCCAAATTAGCTAATGCTGCCTTAACAGGATATCTATTTCACTTGTTCCAGCCTTTTTGATCCAATGTATTGAATAGCAGAATAGGTGAGTTACAAGAGGATATTTTGACTTCAAACAACAGAAATAAAATACTATATAATTGAAAAAAAAGAGGCAATCTTTCAGGCACATGTGGATCCAGGAGTTCACATGTTTTAACCAGGTCCCTTTCTCTCTTCCCCACCCCTTCTTCTCTCTGCCTTTTCTCCTCTCTGGTATCTCTCATTATGGGATTCAAATATTTCCCTGTTTATGTGGGAGCTTCTGGCACAGCTGCGGGCTTATACGCTCGCAGCTCCAGGGCTGGCTGGAAGGGGCGGGCGCATCACAGCATAAGGTTGCACGAGGTGTGCACTTATATAGCAGGGCATCACATCTATGAGTGATGGATGATCACATTGTATACAGGGGTAGCTTCGCATAGCTTTTACATCACTTTTCTTGAAGATGGCAGTAAAATGGTATGTGTTTACAAAATCAAATAGTGTAACATTGTCCAAAGATATACATAAAGCATTTAGAGGAAGGAGGCTCCTTTTTCTTTTAACTCCGGCACGGATTGTCTATTGGACAGTGGTAAGCCTATGTCATCAACCTCGTTACTCCAGCAGAAGTCCAGGGATTAGCCCTGCCTAGCTCTTGTTAGCCTCTATTCCCTTCCTTGAACACTGTAGCCAGAAGGTTTTTTTCCTCCTCAAACCTTAAGTATTGAAACCTGGAGGAGGGGCATGTCTGAAAAGAAAATGATGGACTGGACTCTCCCTAGAAGGAAGATAAATGGGTGGTCAACAAGAAAAAAAAAAAAATCCTCTGTACCAGGAAATGTTTGAAGTGTTGTTTGGGTATCAAAAAACGGGTGCCCTACACATAAAGCAACAAAGGATATTGGTCTAAAAAGAACACCATGGCCAAAGGTGCATGGCCTATTTCAACAGAGGATTTGAAAGTTAAAAGTTAACCTGTAAAACATTCAATTCAATTTCATCATTTTACAGATGGGCAAAGTAAAACTCAGGCACAGGAACAGAAGTGCCAAGGTCATACAGGTGGTTGGTGGAAGAGACAACCAACTTCCCAACTTCTGACGTTTTAGGTGTGTGTGTGTGTTGTTTTGTTTATGTGCAAGGACATTTTTCTTTAGTACACTAACATTACAACAGAAAGTATAGTCTTGTTTTGGTTTTCTCTGCGCCCTCAATTCTGTATAAGACAGTTTCGCTGCACTCCAACAGAAAGGCTCAGCAAGAGTAGAGACCACCATAAGCAGTACACGTGGGCACCAAGGGCAGATACATTGCCCTTCCTTGTGTAGGAACTAGGGCCACTTGTTGCTTTAATGGGCCAAGTTTGGGCTGGACCTGCAGGAGGGGACACCTTTGAAAAACAGCTTCCTAACTGCACTACAACCTGCTCTGGCATCCTGATTCCACTCCCCAGCCCCCCCCAAATCTTCAGCCAGAAAAAAAAAAAAAAGAATGGATCACTGGATCGATGGGGAGATTTCTGTCTGCTCCTCCTACTGTCACCTCTTTCTTGCTATTTCCTGCCCGAAGAAACCTGACATCAGCCCAAAAGCACCTCTGGAAATGGGTAGGAGGGAGCCTTACACCTGTCAGCGCCAGAGGAGAAAGTGCGCTCTGCAGAGTTCTCAGTTGTTCCATCTCTTGCGATGAAAGGAAGAAAAGGAGCGAATCCGCCACAGATTTACTGGAGACCAGGGTTACTTCATACGGCTCCGGCCACAGTAACCCCTGAAGACCAAAGATGCATTTCCATTCCCAGCATTTCTTGTTGGCGTCTTTCCCTACAGGCTAGCCCTGTGCCTGGCCCCGGAGAAGTCTCTGCGTAAAGGTTCTTTAGGTCATAGATCAGGCTCCTGTGTGTATGTGTGTTTTTCTTAGGAAAAACTGGCACAGACGAATTAGCAGTAGAGACTGGGGTCTCCCTACTACCCTTCATGCTTGGCGGCATCACCTTCGACTACCTCGCATTCTCCCGGCGCTGACAGCCCCGGCTCCGGACCTCAGGGTTGGAAGCAGTCAGCCCCAGCTAGAACCGCCCTGTCCGGGGCTGATGCCACCCTGTGCCTAGAATGTGCGTGTGGGTGCAGGCGGGCGAGCGAGCGGCTTCTACAGTGAGACCGAAGCAGGAGCTCAGCCTTCGACTGCGACCTGCAATCCCCAGATTCCCTGGGGACCTCGAAACTCCCAATCGGAGTTACTACCCCCCCCCCACAGCCGCCCACCCTTTCCCTCCCCCTTTACCTCAGCACGCAGCCCCTCCCTGCGTGATGATGCAAAACCGTGGGAAGGGTGGGCGCTGGGAAGGGTGGGGAGAGCCTGAGAGCGAGCGAGGGTGGGAGGGAGTGGGCCGAGGAGGAGAGGGAGCCGAACGCGCGTTTAAAGCGATAGCCATCCTCGCTCTCTCCCCAGTGCTGGGCTGTTGGAGAGCTCGAGCTGCAAGCCACCGAGCGCGAGCTTGAGCGCGGCGCGCTGGCCGGGGAACCCAAGAGCGCACGGCGCCCCAAGCTGGCAGGCGCCGCGGGGCCCCCCACCCTCGCCGGCTGCCCTTCCCCGGGTGCCCCTACCCTCCTCGCCCGCAGGAGACCCTGGGCTTCCCCGGAGGAGCTCACCCCAAGGGGCCAGGACTCCGGCGAGCCCGCCACCGTCCCCTCGAGTGCCGCCGCCACCACCGCAGCCGCGGGAGCAGCATGGTCCAGCTGGGGAAGCTGCTCCGCGCCCTGACTTTGATGAACTTTCCCTGCTGCGCGCTGGAGGTGCTTCTGTGCGCGCTGGCGGCGGCGGCGCGCGGCCAGGAGATGTACGCCCCGCACTCCATTCGGATCGAGGGGGACGTCACCCTCGGGGGGCTGTTCACGGTGCACGCGAAGGGTCCCAGCGGAGTGCCCTGTGGCGACATCAAGAGGGAGAACGGGATCCACAGGCTGGAAGCGATGCTCTACGCCCTGGACCAGATCAACAGGGATCCCAACCTGCTGCCCAACGTGACGCTGGGAGCGCGGATCCTGGACACTTGTTCCAGGGACACTTATGCGCTCGAACAGTCGCTCACTTTCGTCCAGGCGCTCATCCAGAAGGACACCTCCGAAGTGCGCTGCACCAACGGCGAGCCTCCGGTTTTCGTCAAGTCCGAGAAAGTAGTTGGAGTGATTGGGGCTTCGGGGAGTTCGGTCTCCATCATGGTAGCCAACATCCTGAGGCTTTTCCAGGTAGGGGGGCGCTCCCTCCGGGGCAGAGCGCGCCGTAGCTCCCCGCGCTCTTTTTCCTGAAGGCTGGCTTGGACTCCAGGGGTGCGGGGTCTGGTCAGCCTTCGCTCATTTCCACCCTGGAGATCCTGCCGAATCCCTCCCACCTCACCCGAGGAGGTACTTTCCCTGTTTGATTCATTTCCCTTCCACCTCTCCCCTGTCCGCGCTCCACTCCATCCGGCTTGACTTTCTGGATTTATGGCCCCATTGACAAGAAACAGTCTCCGAAAAACAAGGGGATGATTTAAATGGGTTTGCATTAGAGTGAAATATGGTTCCAAAACAGGCTTGTAAAAGTGCCGGACTCCTATGAGAGCCACTTAGGCGCAAGGAATATGAAAGATGAGAAGACGCCTAGAAACTAGGCATTTCTCAACTCCCCAGCTTCCCTGCCCCAAGCCGCCCGACAAGCTGCAGCTCCCTTGGAAAATTTCGAGAAGAGCTTAGGGAGGCAGTTCTTAAACCGAAGGCTAGTTCTTCACCTACATTTGGACGTGAATTGCCCATTTCGCTCGGGTTGGATTTCCCGACCTGTAACCTGTCTCTGCGAGGGCATGGGGCGGAAGGCGTGGGGACTGTCCTCAAGCGGGGAGAAGCCACCCGCAGACGTGCCCCCAGGTGATTTGCTCTGGGCAGTTGTTTGCACCGTCTAAACTGCCTTTGCGATCCGGCCACTGGCAGGAGCCGGGCGATCAGCTTTCTACTCCTGCCAGCTCAGAGCCCGGAGGTGAGCTCATGCTAACTGCGAAACACAGTCGCTTTTTCTGCACCCACCCTGTGCCCATCCTTTCCCACGACCTCCCTAACGCAGCCCCCAACCCCAGTCCTGGGTTTTGAGGGCGATTCTCAGAGCCAGACAAGAAGGCGCCTGGAAGGAGGCAGCAGGGTGCGCTGAGCAAGGCCGGGCGGTCCTCTAGCTCCGGGTGCAGGCGGGCAACGGCGGAAGATGCGAGGTCGGCGGATCGAGCCAGCTGAGCCGTGGGCGGTGCTGCAGTGCTCTCTCACCGCCTGCTCCCGCAGCCTCGGCCCCACGGCTCCTGTGCCGCCCTGGGTATAGATGGATGGCTTCTGTATGAAGAAATTGAGTTTCAGGGTATGCGTGACTATGGGTTCTCTTGTTTCTCTGTCTTTCTTCCTGTGTGTCTCTCTCCTTGTGTCTCTTTCTCCCTGCTTTTTTTTTTTTTTTTTGGTCTCTCTGTTTTTATGTTCTCCCTTTCAATTTCTGCCTCTCTTTTCCTTCTCTACCCCTATCTCCAAGTTTTTTGTTCATCTCTGTCTTGAAGTGATCCTTTCCTAATGCACAGCTCTCTCCCTGCCTGGTAGGACCCAAGCTCAGTTAGTCCCTTCTCCAGGTGTTCTGGCTGACCCTTATGCTCCCCGTAGCTAAAAAGTTGGCTCCCTCTCAAGTGCCTTTCCTGAAGCATGTTGGGTTTCTGGAGGGGACTCCTTGTGAGATTCAAGCTGTCACTACATCAGCACCCAGGGGTATGAAGTTTGTGTTTGTGCCAGAAGGAGGGGTGTCTGTCTAAAGCTGCAGCCTGGTATGGCCCCTCTGAGCCTCTGAGCATCCCTAGCACCTGTTGAGTATGTCACCTCTAGATGTTTGCAAGGCCAAAAGTGCTTCTGGGCAGCCTTCACTTTGAGGTACTGCTTTCAGGAAGAGCCTGGGCTGTTGTAAGCAAAACCCAGAAGCACTTCCTTTACCTCTGAGCTTAACCTAGAGAACCTGAGGAGGCAGCGCTGCAGGGAGGATGAGGCCAGAAGTCACCTGAGAACCACAGGCGCAACTCACCGTGTTTTTACTGGAGCTCTGGGGGTTGAAGGCACATTTGCTGTTTGACATTTTAAAAATTATTTTGGTGCCTTCACTTGGAGCTTGGGAGCTTGCAGATGGGCCTGCCTGTCGAAAAAAGAGTGAAATCTTAAAGTCAAGAGAGAGCTTGCAGACTAGGCTGAAGGATTGTGTTTGCTGAAAAAGATTCCAGGGGGAGCTGATTCCTTCTCTGGTGTGTGGATCTGAGGCACTTGCAAGAAAAGAGAACGCTTGCCTTATGCTTAGTTCCCCCGTTCCCTGGGCTGGGAAGGAAAGGAACTGAATGCCAGCATTAGCAGTGTGGGTTGGGACCAAAACCATTCAGAGAAAACTCTGTCATTTTCCTCTAATTTGCAAATTGCAGCTATTCATGTTGGATTGAACAGCTGAGGGAAAAGAGCCCCCAGTTTTCACCTGCATTTATTGAGAAGAGGCTGGTAGTAGGAGGGATGCACCAACTTGTAGCTTGTGCTGCAAGCTGGATATAAGCTTTGGTGTGAGCATCCTGGTTAACCACTGCCCATGTTCAAATATACAGAGATAGATTCCAACAATCTCTTCCCGCAGCCTTATTTTTGCGTGTGATCTTAGAAGCTCCTGGCATGTAAGTCCAGTCCCCAGTTTCCCAGCCTCTGTAAACCTGCAAAATGAATAGAGAGAATAGTGGAACACAGACCCATTGTTCAAAGACACAGTCACTTTAGGGAAAGAGGAAAAGAACGGGTAGGTGAATCTTCTCTGGGATTGCAGGGTTCAGCTCAATGAAGACGGTCCTGTATAAAAGAAACTTCTCTAAATGGTTGAATTCTTAGCTCTCCAGAGATCTGAGTTTTCTTTTCCCCAGTCCCTGTGGGTTGCTGTGGGGAATGTGCCAAACCTATCATTTGAGATAAAAAGTTATGGTGAGGTAAGCTTCTAGGCTGGGGGAAGGAAGACTTAGTGACTGAAATGGGGGATGCTAAGCACTGGGGGGCAGGAAGGAAGAAGGGGCTAGTAATGGATGTAACAAATGCTGCAGCTGCCGGCAAAGCCTGGATTGAAGTTCCTTCCTGAAAATGAGGACCCGGGCAAGAACGACCACTCAGATGTAAACAGTGTCTCTGACTGGGAATTCTCATCTGCCTGCCGGTGGGCCAGAGCTGAGCAAGTCCTTTCTCTCCTCTGTATGCACACTGAATTGGTTAGTAAGTGACGTGTCAGAGGACAGGAATCATATTCAGTGGATCTTTCAAATCCAGGAGTTTGAGGCTAATGAAATTAGTGTGTGGCCAGGGCTCTGCCAACTAGAATTAAGTCACTGCAGCCACACTGCAATGCATTTTCAGCCTGAAGGGAGCATCAGGGAGGAATTTCGGGAGATTTGTTTCTGAGCCTGTACAAAATAATACTCATAATGCTAAGAAAGATTAAATGTAAATTAATATTGACTACGAGTAACATATTTAAAAAATAATCGCCGAGTGGGGGATGGCTTAAAGTGGAGAGATTATATAATATGGTGTCCAAAGAATAAATCTCCCCTGACCACTGTTTCATGGGCTATAAGTAAGATATATTACAATGGAAAGTAATGGGAACGTTTTTAGTCAAGGCTTCGCTGCTATTGACTTGAGAGCAAATACTCTGAGAGTATAAATTACTCTTGCTATGTGCTGACTCTGAATGAACAATATTTCATGTGCAGTGACATGGTCTAAGCTATAGACTTGGAATTGAATGGCATCTGTTTCAATTGTTTTGTTCTCTCAAGAGCAACTAGATAGAAAAAAGTGGTCAATTTGACCCTTGTGGGAGCGTGTTGCAAATCTAAACCTGTGTCCCTCATACCATAAATGAAATACATTTGTAAATTTGTAAGTGTTTTCTTTCTGTTCATTGATGCTTGAGTATAATCTCAAACTTTGGGAGCAACATTTTATACATAAGTAGTTGGTTTTCTTCCTTTCTTCTTTCTCTTTCTCCTCTCTCTCTCTCTCTCTCTGTTTCTATCTCTCTCTCTTTCTCCATCTTATGTAATTGGATAGAACTGGGCACCTAGGATGATGTGGTGTTACTATAGTGGGATTTTTTTTTTTTAAAAAAAAAACAACTCTAACTTACCCTTTTAAAAATTTCATAAATACAGGTGTCAGTGCCATTTGGAATAGTCTCTATAACAATTTCTTTCTCCACATTTACTGTGTTTCAGCAAATTTACCTAATAGATGGTGAGTGAGCAATTTTTAAAGGGGCATTTTTTAGAAGAGCGGAGAGGGAAGGAATAGAGACAGGCACATACTGTATTTGAAGTTACCTCCACGTGTATTTTATGTATGTATACCCATACAATTAAGAAGTCTTTGGATGTTTTATCTTCAAGAATAATTCAGATAATGGATTACTTGAATATCATAAACATTTAGGGTTTAACAGATTTGTTACATATAGACGTTGTATCACGGATTTAAAAGACCATAGCCAGCGGGCAGCGGCGGGCGGAGCGACCGAGGGGCGGCGCGGGCTGGGCGGCGGGTGCGGGAGTCCGTGCTTCCTCGCGGTGGAGGGCTGGGGTTCGCCGAAGACGCCGGGTTGCGCCGCGTTGCCAGGTTACCGAGCGCGTGCCCCGCGCCCGCTCTTCCGCCCGGGCCGCCCTCGGCGCCGCCTTAGCCGCGGTGCGGGCTGCGCGGGGCGCCGGTTCCGCGGAAGCCTGGGTCGGGCGCTGCGTGCGGGACTCTCGTCGCTCGTGGACGGGGCGCGAGCGCGCGGGGGACGTAGGGCGCCGACCTGGGCCTCCCCGGCGCTCCGGCTCCGCTCAGGGCGCCCGCTCAGGGGCCTCCGGCGCGAGGCCCCCTTTGTGGTCAAGATGGCGGCGCCCAGGCGGGCGGCGCCGAGGTGAGCTGGAGTCGGGCCCGGAGAGGGGCGAGTCTGCCACGCCCAGGACTTGGACCCGGGGCAGGTCTCCCGTCTCCCGCGGAGCGGCAGGTGAGTGGGCGCGGCCGCGCGTAGGTCCCTCTCGTGGGGTGGTCAGCTCTCCGTGCGTCCGCAGACTTCTGTCGTCTGATAGTCAGATCTGGGGTGGCCCAGGTTGGAGGCGTGGGTGCTTGATTGGGGAAACCTGAGGGGTTTAAGGACTCTATTGGGATCGTTTCAGACCCCAGCAAGAAGCTGAGCAAGTTTCCTCTTGACTCTCTTCCCGGCTAAGTTTTCTCCCTTCTCTGAAGGCGCCAGCTTTTCTGAATCACCTTGTTACCCGGGGGGATACAGTTGGTGGTTCTGACCGTGGAACGTAGGACCTGGCGCGGGGAAGCCTGAGCTGGTTCTAGTTACTTTGTTTGCAAAGCACTTGTCTTGTCTTTGGAATCTTTGTGTATGTAACCAACGTTGGGAAGAGCCAGCGTTTTCTCCTCCAAAACACTGTGAGGGGTAACTTTTTATACGTAAGAAACAAGATGGCGTTCACATCCGTCTCTTTTCCAACCACTGAGTTTTGGTTGTGTTTCCTTTCTTTAAGTTTGTCTCGTTCTGAAGTGATAACAAACAAACAAACAAAAAGACCATAGCCAATTACACAAAGTATACTCTAGTCTCAGTCCTGCCATTAATTAGCTTAAGTCATTTAATTTTTCTAGGCCTCATTTTTCTCGTGTGATGTTTTTTCTTTGAAAAAGTATAGTTTCTAGAAGTCTCTAATCTCTGTGTCATAGTTCAGCTTGGAGAAAACCTGTTCTTATCCAAACTCCATGACATTGTATTTCCAGCTCCAACTTTGGACTTTGAGTGAGTTGGGGGCAACTTTTTCAGGATATTTTCACACAGCTTTTTTAGTTAATACCAGTCTAGCTGACTTGTCATACTCAGACTTTCTTCCATATTCTTTTACCAGTGTGTTCCTTAGTCATATATATAAAGACTGTTGTGGGCAAAATGACCTCCTGGGTCAGCTTACTGCATGGTCATCGACACAGGGCAGGGAGTAAGATTCTGTGGATTTTACAGAAGCAGATACAGGTTTCATTATCCATGTCCTCTCCCCTTTCATCTTACAAAAACAGCAGGCTTTTCTTGGAGAACTGCCAGATAATGCCATCCTGCCTCCTCACGGGCCCCGGGGATGAGTCGCCCAGGGACTGAACTCCAGTAAAGCAGGTGATTGGCTCATGGGTAGGCATCTGACCTCGGCTGAGTCTATCAGACTCCTCCCCAGGACTTTTCTCTCAGAGAAAAATGGAAGAATTGTCTTTTCTCTCTGGAATTTCTAAGCTGGGGAGATATGACTCTGGGACTCCCAGTGACCATCCAGCACAAGAAGAGACTTTCTGTAAAATAAAGTCTTGCAGAGGTAAGCAGGGCTGAGCGATGGAGAGAGAGCTGGAACCCTGCTGATACTCTGGAACTTGCAGATCCAACTGTATCTGAATATGGCTGCATCCCTGAATTTCTAGTACTTGTTTGTTGAGGTGGTTGTTGTTTGGTTTTTGTTTTTAAATTTCCTTTGACTATTTTGAATTTGTTTTCAGTAATGTGCATTTGAAAGCATCATAGCTAAAAGAGCTAATTTCCTACATTAATGTCAGGTTTGCTGAGTGGCATTCCTTAAGTGAAAAATAATATCCGCTATTTTCTTTAAATAAAATCCTTCTAGCTCAGGTTTGAGATATTCAAAACTCTGCCTCCTACCCCCCTCTTTTCCAACATTTACTATATCACCTTGAAGCATTTGTGACCACATCTTTCCCATCTAGACGCAGTTGAGAGAGAGAGCAAAGACTTCTGATATAAACTGCAACCTATACGCCTCCTACCTGGAAGCTTTAGAACATACTTGATTCTTGTCATTAAAGCAAATCTTTTGTTGTTGTCTCCAGGGCACAGAAGCATTTTCATGGCATAATGGAGTACAAAGTACATTAAGCCTAACTCTACTTCTCACCCTCTTTTACTTTAAATAGGCAGAAAAGAACAATCTCAAACACATTTTCCCAACAAATAAAATACATATACGATTATGTTTAGAAGACGTTTATGCAACACATAGTTAGACTGATTAATTAACGGACCTTTCGCCAACTGGCACAGTAAATATATATGTTCAATGTGCTTAATTAAAAAGAAGACAATAACATATTTTTACAGGTTGATTATCTGAGAAGAGTATTGTGCCAGCACACTTGATGCTACAGTATTTCATGTTTGACAGGTAATCTTCTTTCAATTATATTTACTGCTAAATGTTTCTTGGATCAAGCTATTAAATTATAAGGTCAAAAGTAAAATGATACGAAATTACAATGATAAAGGGACACATATCCCACTTTATGAGAATAGAAGTTCTAATTTCTTTTCAATACTACTAGTAGTGACCACAGTACTAATTTGAGCCCTTACTATGAGCCACTGTGCCCATATGCATTTAGTTCTTACAGTAGTTCTGCAAAGGGCATATAATAATCCACACTGCAAAGCTGAAGAAAGTGATTCTCATAGCTGAAAGTCACATAGCTGGTGAGTGGCAAAGTCTAGATTCAAACTTAGAGTCGTCTGACAATGCCCAGGTTGTTGACCACTATGTACACTGCTCAATTGTTGCACCAATAAAGAAGTGCTTGAAATAATTATAGATTTGCCTACCCTGAAACTGCAGTGATTTAAAGACATCAAAGTTGCCAGTTGCTTAACCACATCTACTTACAGTAAGAAATTACATTTTATTTCATTTCTAAAACAAGATTAATTCTGCAGGCCCATAGAAACTTGAGCACACAAATCCTACCTCCAAATGAAAGATGCTTGTTTTCCACTATTCAACAGATGGCCCTGTACAGAGGCAATAAATATATAGTAGAATTTTCATTCAAATAAATGAGAAGAGAGGTTTCTTCTTGTCCTGATTCAGTGCCCATCATTATGGATTATGATGGCTCTTCCCAAACTTTACTTCATTCACTCCACTCTTTCTACAAAACTCCAGTAATGGAATCCATCATTCAGATATATGTGCAAAGCGAAAGGACTGTATTAATACAGTTGCTGAAAGTCAAGTTGATAGAGCACGGGAAATACATCCTAATAAATGCAACATTAATGTTTGTGTGGGCCTTGGAGTTAGCGGTAGAAAACTTTTCAGTTTAATGGAATATTTTGCCTCTTGCTGTGGAAGTGTGGCTTAATAGTCTTGTAATTGGTCATTTACAGAATCCTCCATCTCTGGGTTTCATGCTTTCTTTACTCTGCAGCTGTTGATTCCTTCTCTTGTTCTGGATGGAAGATAGCAGCGAAGCCACTTCAGAGGGCTCAGCCTGCCTTTTTGTGTTATTGTTTAGATGAAGATATTTCCATTTATTAAAGCACACTATTTAAACATTTTTATCATGTTTCAAAGTTGACTGTGTTCTGAAGGTATGAGCGCAGGCAGACATAATGGGGGATGTTTTCCAGGAGAGAACATACCCTTATCAAAGGAATTATCAGAATTTTCATGTATGGATTGAGAATCAAATTCTGGAGTTAGACCTGAATTTAAATTCATACTCACAACTTATTACCAGTCTCATCTTGATCAAACGGTTACCACACTTCTCATCAATTTCCTTATCTTTGAAAGCGGAATAAGAGAAGTATGCCTGGTGGAGTTACACATAAAGCTCATCTGATAGAATATTCATAAGGATTTTGCACAAAATATACATGGATATATTTTAGCACCGAGTTTAGCATGCGCTTCGTCTTCAATACATTTAAGAGCTATTATTTTATTATTATTATGCTATCGTTAAATATCACTATTACTTAAATGTCATTATTGCTAAAATTGCTGTAAAACTACCGCAATAACCCATGATGAATTCCCCTCTTCTGTTTCCTTTGTTTAAATGGAAAATATATATATAAATCTAGACAGAGAACACTTTAGTGATCCTATTCAGTGGAGTGAGAATTTCCATGGCACTGATTAAAACAAATCCTGAATTGCATGGACTTAAGATAGCAGAGAGGGGCTTCCCTGGTGGCGCAGTGGTTGAGAGTTTGTGACCCGATCCGGGAAGATCCCACATGCTGCGGAGCGGCTGGGCCTGTGAGCCATGGCTGCTGAGCCTGCGCGTCCGGAGCCTGTGCTCCGCAACGGGAGAGGCTGCAACAGTGAGAGGCCCGCGTACCGCAAAGAAGAAAAAAAAAAAGATAGCAGAGAGGCTAAGAGATTTGAAGTTAGACATCCCCAGGTGTGAATTCTACTGTGACCCTCTTCTAGCTCTAGAACCTTGAGGAAGTTACTTAAACTTTCTGAGCTTCACTACTAGTTTCCTCATCTGTATCTTTTTCAGGACTATTTATCAAGCATCTTCCTGTTCTCTATGCTTGGACGTATCAATGAATAAATCAGACAAGAGCCTTTGCCTGCGTGCTCCTTCTTGCATGCTTTCTCCCTCCTTACACTCTCGTGTGGAAACGGATGTTATAAATAAATTCTGTGCTTTGTCACAAGTTGACGGGCGCTACGGGGTAAGGAAAAGGATGTGAAGCTCACTGAAGAGGCTTGGGTTGGGAGTGCTGGAGGAGTGTACAGGTAGGTTCCGATTTTAAATAGGGTAGTCAGGGTGGATTTTATAAGTTGACATTTGAGCAAAGACTTGAAGTGAGGGAGTTGTCAGAATGTATGATGGGGAGACCACTCCCTGGGAGCAAGAATAACCAGTCCCCAAACTCTAAGGCAGAAATATGCCGGGCAGCTTGGAGGAATATCAAGGAGGCCACCCTGGCTGACTTAGTCAGTGGGGAGGAAGAGACAGCAGGAGGGCTGGAGGTCGGATATGTGATGGGTTGGATTGGGTAAGTCCTGGGAGGCCATCACATGCATTGTGTCTTTTACTCTAAATGTAGGCAGCCAGGGGCAGGATTTTAGCCGAGGTGTGGCATGAACTGTCTCTTGTTTGAAAAGCATAACTCTATCTGTGGCCTTGAGGATGTGGGGAGAGAGTGGAGTCAGGGAGAATCTCGGGAGGCAACTACAGGATCCTCGAGGTCTATGCTGGTGGCCTGCACCAGGCTGCTAGCGGCTGGTAATTCTCAGAAGTGGCACATTGGGAAGGTTGTGACAGCATTTCGTGGTAGATTGAATGCAAGAATGGAAAGGAAGAGGGAGTCAAGGGTGAATTCGAGATTTAGGGCCTGGGAAACTGGAAAGGTGTGGTTACTGTCACCCAAGATGGAAAAAGTTTGGGGTAGAGCATGTTTGGGGGATTAAAGACCAGTTTTGGAGGTATAAGATTTGAGATGTTTTCGTGACGTCCAAGTAGAGATGCTGAGTACACAGTTGGATACACAAGTCTGCAGTTCTGAAGAAAGGTCTGAACTAGAGATACACTTTAATACAATGGAGATATTAAGAATAATGACATGGAAGCGCTATTTTAAAGATAAAATGAAGTCATGCAATTAGCACTCTGTCTTCTCAAAACATTGAATAACTGTTAGCTAAAATAATTACCTGAAATGAAAAAATACCTATAGTTTGTTTTGTTGTTTGCAGTAAAAGTGAATAAAATGTCACAATTATTTTAATAGTATTTGTGACACAGTAGTTTTAGTTAAGACACCATGACTACAAACATTTACAAGAAACCTTTCCGTCTCCTACTTTTCACTCTGATAGGGTACTTGGAACCATATTTTGTAAGGTTTAAGTTAGTTGCCATAGGGTACCTCTTTAATTAGAAGTAATTCTGAACTGTCTAGTTCCATGCAGTTTTGTATACATATATGTATAATTATTATTTTATGATTTATCAAACTCAGTTGAAAATTTGCATCACTGATATACATTAGAATTTAAGCATTTACCCAGGTATTCAAGGGAAAAAATGTACTTGTCTTGTAATTTCCATAGGGGAAATTACACATCTTCCCTTCACTTTGCAATTGAAAACATGGCAGGGGAAATACTTGTAATTTCCTTAGGGGAAATTACACATCTTCCCTTCACTTTGCAATTGAATTTGCAATTGAATGCAGGGGAAATACTATCTTACTGGTCTTTGAGTTCCCCTTAGCTATCTGCAAGTCCTTAAACAGCCTTTGTGGCTTAACCAAAATTCTCTTCCATCTTCATTCCGCTAACAGATATTGGTCTAAGCATGTGCTTATACTAAAAAATGCATGACCACGTTGTCTCTACACATCTATAATTTTATGTTAACACTATCATTATGTAAGCTATACTTGAATTGTAATTATAACAGATTTTATGTCAACACACATCCATTTCTAGTGTTCATCTGGTGTTCAAGGGGAGAGCAGCATGTCGTAAATTTTATCAAAATATAACATCTGAAGAATAGAACAGAGGGTAATTGTGTAATTCTGTATTCACTCTAATTAAGTTCAGTGGAGTTGGCATAATAGAATTAAGGTGAAAAAAAAAAAAGACATTGAGGTACCATGGCTCCCTCTCCTAACACACCCTTTTTGTATCCGAGAGCAGAGACTCAGCACCTTTCTGTACAGAAATGGAGACAGGAAGAGGCCAGAGGATGAATGACAGGCACGAATGAGGTGGAACTTTGAAGAGCAACATGGAAATGAAATAATTCTTTTGTATTTGGTAGGTGGGGAAAATGTACCAGCGTGTATGCCTACTGGGACCACGTTTTCCAGAACAGTTAAGCCCAGTGTCAACTATGCTGTCCCACCTTCCTCGTAAGTAGGAACATACTGTTACTTGAATCTTTGCTTCCTGTTTCTTGATACCTGGTTGAGAAGATTATCACAAGAACTGCATCTTGTTAGCAAATACACTGTTTTGAAATGATTGACACTCACTGAAGAGTGGCAGCTCCAAGCTTGCTCTCTCTTGATCTTGGAGTATTTAAGTCTGGAGTGCAGGAGTGGGTTATGGGGAAAGACCATTGGAATTCTTATGTCTTCAGCATAATGGTTATAGCATAATGGTTAGGAGTGTAGGTGCTGGTTCCAATCTCTGCTTTCCACTTGCTAACCATATGAGCTTGGGCAATTTACCTGATTACCTGAACCTCAATACTCCTGCCTATAAAATGATGTTAATAATATTTCATCCCCATAGACTTGTTTTCAATGTTAAAATGAAGTCACTTACACCAAGCACTTAATACAATGCCTAGAGCATAGTAAAGTCTATTATTATTACTATTACTACTACTACTATTATTATTATTACTATCACGATGCCAGGTGCTATTTTTCCTATGCCTTATTCCATTATCTTCTGCCCTGTTCCCCCATTTCTGTCTTGTTTCTGTACAAGGGTAGGTTTGTCACAGAGCATTTTCTTTCCCTAGTGTCTGACTCTTAGTCATCAAGGTGACTGGTCCATGACCCCGGCATTCATTGCTGCTCGTTGAAGCAACCCATTTTGAGAAGGGGAGTTGGATATTGATGCCAAGTTGGGTCAAGGAGAGAGAATTTTCTCTCTTCTGCACTCAGAGAGCTAAGTGAAATATTCAGGCCTCAGAAGGAGAATCAGGCAAAGGGCAACATGCTTAATTTCATACCTTAGTGATTAAGAACAAGTCAGACAGGCTGGATTTGAACTCATTTCCGTCATGTACTGACAACGGGATCTTAGGTGCTTTTGTAACCCGTCTGAGGCTCAGTCAACATCTGAAAGAGACGAATAACATTATCAGAACCTAGTGTATAGCCTCGTTGTAATAAGTGAGTAAATCCTTTTAAAACGTTCAGCACGTTGTTTGGCATATAAACACTTAATAAAATTTAGCTTCTTTGACTACTACCGCTGCTAATATTATTAAGTAGCTGAGCAGATCCGAGGCCCATTTTTTTCTTAGATTGCACATAATCATTTGGACAACCAGCTCACATTGATCAACCGTTGCTTATATATAAACCCCCATGAACCCAAAGGTGCTTTAACTCTCTCCCAGTCAGAGCCTGTTCTGGGGGCAGAAGCAACACCGGCACTACCCCCGTCATCTTTGCCTTTATTGTCACTACACTCGCCTGCCGTACTGAGCACTTTCTGTTTGCCAGGCACCAAATTTAGCCCTGCGTATGCACTATATCATGTAGTTCTCACACTCCACTCAGGTGGGAGACATTATCATCATCCCCAGTTTTCAGGTAAAGACGCTGAGGTGTTGGAAAGGTAAGAAACTTGACCCACAGCAAGAGATGGAGCCGGAGTATTCAAACCCTTCTCTCTGACCTCAAGAACCCTTAAATATTAGCATACTACTACATCCTGGTAAGAAAATCTGCTTCCAGCCACTCTGGTGAGAGTAGAAATGATTCTCAGTCCCCACATTCCTCTATTGCCCATGCCACCCTAGCCTCAGGACTAGGGGGGAAAGGAAGTGATCTCTTCAAAGAGCAGCCAAAGGGAACCTACTCCCTTCTGCCTTTTCGTAATCAACTAACCAATATTTTATTTCCTTCTTAAGAGTCCCCACATGTTCCTTTTGGTACTTAGCTTGGCCTTTTAGAATTCTGACATTCTGTACGTGACTCATCCACTGTATTTCATGTTAATTTATTGAGGTCAAGTATAGGGTCTTACTCATCCTGAAGTCCAGTTATCCCCTGTCACATCTAACTCTGTTCTCTTCTTCTTGTAGGACATCTGCAGGTATTTATTTGAATTTTGTTGAATTGTTCTCATCAATAGTACATTAAAAGTTATACAGAAAGTGCTTTCTTATAAGGAAAACCATCTAAATAGATTTCTAGCTCTTTACTTTTTATAGCACTATTGTAGAGATTTTAGATCTCCAGGTAATACTTTTTAGATTGAGTTCTTCATATCATCTTATTTTTACATATAATGATAAATCTGAATTTTCTCTATCAAACCTCCGAGACTTCACTGGCTTGTAACTTAGCTTGTTGATTATGTGTTGTTGACTTTTCCATTTACAATGATATTTGATCCTGGTAAGGATGGGGCTGGGTGGGAAGGTACATCTTAGGGCCATAAATTGGTTTTGTAGAGAACTAACATAAAGATCTAAAGCCTCATCGTATTTCTGCAGAACTCATGAATCATTTTATTATAATTCCATTCATTCAGGGAGTATAAAACCATTTTCCAATTGTTATTCCTAATTTGTTCATCTTCTCTTCCTTAGTCTTAGTGAGAAGAGAGCAGGCTGAATGGAAGAAAGTCATTATGACCACTGGGGCCCCTAGGGTAGGCATCAGTCCCAGAGTTTTGTTTTCATCTCTCCGCTATTAATATTGGCTAATGTCTTGAGTGCTTACTTGGTGCAAATTACTTAGCCGACCATGGCAAATGGATTGTGTCATTTCATCCCCTGATAGTCATACAATTAATGTATGTATTATTATGATATCCCATAATGCATACATGGAACAGAGCCTCAGAAGTAGTTATTTGCTCACCAAAATATGGTAGATGTGGAATTTGGACTCAGGTCTGATAGACTCCTAAATCACTCCTAGTGATTTTTACCACTAAATTAAAGTTGTATACCTCTGGAGAGTAGATAGTTTCTAAAATTTCCTCAGCTCTAACGTTTTATAATTAAATTTTTGTCTGATGGCAAGCTTAACAGTTAAGATGGGTAGGAAGGAATGCCAGCCTGTTGAATGGAATTTCCCTGAAATAAGCCTGTTTTATGACACCAGTTCATTCATTCACTCAGCATGTATTGAATGTTTGCTCTGTGCAAAGGCATTTTAGGCATCACAGTGGAGTGAGCGCCCCTTCCATAGACTCTCCTGCAGCACTCAGAGAAGTCTTGGACTGGTTTGCCTGTTATGGAATGGGGCTTGGTGATAGAAGCCTGGTTTGTCCTCCACTGATATAACTAAGACATACTCATATGAGTTTATAGGCATCTTGAAGCCGTGGGATAGTAACACACATGAATCTTACCATTTTTGCCTGGGATTAATGATATAAAGGCTTTGGATTTGGGTATGGAAAATGGGTGCAGTTATGGGCGTGTTGGTTCTACATATATATGGACATCACGTGTCATCAGCCTGCAGCTACCTGCCATTCCTCACTACTTCTTTTCACAAACCAAACAAGTACCTTCTTATCTCTCCTGTGGATAAGCTCTTGACAGTGGCACTAGGGCCTCCCTCAATAAGTACATCATTGGCTAAACCAGTGCTTTCTCAGATATGCTCATTGAACAGCCCTTAAGGTGGATTGACATTCCACTGCCTAGAATAGAATATGGTGTTCTTTAGAAATCGGGGGGAAAAAATAGGCCACCAGATGTACTTTCTTTACTTTAAATTGTTTATATATATATATATATATGAACAATTGTTATATATGTGTATGTATACTTGTTCATATATATGAATGATTTAAAATTGAAGATATATATATATACACACACATATATATATGTATATTTAAATTTTGGCTTCTGTTAGCAAGTAGTAAATTAAATGATTAGCAGATCCATACTGCAGGGAAATAACCAATCAGATTTCATTCAATAGCTTGCTTTTTTGTAGATTTATGGTTGTGATTTTATATCTGCAGGTATGTTTGCTGAAGAAAATATTTCTACCACTTTACGCAAAATTAAATTCATTTAATACCAATGCGGCATGTCTCAAATGTCTTAATACAGTTTTAATCTTTAATCGCATCAGAAGTATGGAATTAGAAACATACCCCAAAATCATTTGAAGATATAATTACTTTCATTTCCCTTATACTTTTGAGACTTTTGAAAAATAAGTATTTAGTTGTACTTATCTGTTTCTGTCTCTCTAAGGATAGCAAACACTGAAACACAATTATTTTTAAAAGTCAATATTAAAAGTATATTGTCCAAGATGATCAAAACTAAGGAAGTGGCAAAGAAATTCAAAAATTTAAACTTTCAAAGGGTGCTTTTTTTGTGAATGTGTAGTACTTGTTCTTCTGAAGGAATTAATCTTTTTAAAAATTTAATTAACTTATTTTTTATTGAAGTATACTTGGTTTACAGCATTGTGTTAATTACTGCTGTCCAGCAAAGTGACTCTGTTATACATATGTATATACATTCTTTTTCATATTCTTTTCCATTATGGTTTATCACAGGATATTGAATATAGTTCCCTGTGCTATATAGTAGGACCTTGTTGTTTAGCCAATCTATATATACCAGTTTGCGTCTGCTAATCCCAAACTCCCAGTTCATCCCTCTCCCACCTGCTTCCCCCTTGGCAGCCACCAGTCTATTCTCTATGTCTCTGATTCTGTTTCTGTTTCATAGATAGGTTCATTTGTGTCATATTTTAGATTCCACATATAAGTGGTATCATGGCATTTGTCTTTCTCTTTCTGACTTACTTTGCTTAGTATGATAATCTCTAGTTGCATCCATGTTGCTGCTGCAAACGGCGTTATTTCATTCTTTTTTTTATGGCTGAGTAGTATTTCATTGTATATATGTACCACATCGTCTTTATCCATTCATCTGTTGATGGACATTTAGGTTGTTTCCATGTCTTGGCTATTGTGAATATTGCTGCTGTGAAGATCAGGGTGAATGTGTCTTTTTGAATTATAGTTTGGTCTGGATATACGCCCAGGAGTGGGATTGCTGGATCATGTGGTAGGTCTATTTTTAGTTTTCTGAGGAACCTCCATACTGTTTTCCACAGTGGCTGCACCAACTTACATTCCCACCAACAGTGTTGTAGGAGGGTTCCCTTTTCTCCACACCCTCTCCAGCATATGTTATTTGTAGACTTTTTAATGATGGCCATTCTGAGTGGTGTGAGGTGGTACCTCATGGTAGTTTTGATTTGCATTTCTTTAATAATTGGCAGTGTTGAGCATCTTTTCATGTGCCTATTGGCCATCTGTATTTCTTCTTTGGAGAAATGTCTCTTTAAGTCTTCTGCCTATTTTTTTGATTGGGTTGTTTGCTTCTGTTGTCATCAAGTTGTATGAGCTGTTTGTGTATTTTGGAAATTAAGCCCTTGCTGGTCGCATCATTTGCAAATATTTTCTCCCATTCTGTAGGTAGTCTTTTCATTTTGTTTATGGTTTCCTTTGCTGTGCAAAAGCTTGTAAGTTTGATTCTGTCCCCTTTGTTTATTTTCATTTTTATTTCTATTGTCTTGGGAGACTGACCTAAGAAAACATCGGTATGATTTATGTCAGAGAATATTTTGCCTGTGTTCTCTTCTAGAAGTTTTATGGTGTCATGTCTTATGTTTAAGTCTTTAAGACATTTTGAGTTTATTTTCGTGTGTAGATAGGTTCATTTGTGAAAGGATGTGTTCTAACTTCACTGGTTTATATAAGGCTGTCCAACTTTACCAACACCACTTGCGGAAGAGACTGTCTCTTTCCCATTATATATTCTTGCCTCCTTTGTCAAAGATTAATTGTCAAAGATTAAGTGAGGTGTGTGGGTTTATTTCTGGGCTCTGTATTCTGTTCCATTGATCCATATGTCTGTTTTTGTGCCAATACCACGCTGTTTTGATTACTGTGACTTTGGAGTACTGTCTGAGTCTGGGGTGGCTATGCCTCCAACGTTGTTCTTTTTCTTCAGGATTGCTTTGGCAATTCTGGGTCTTTTATGGTTCTGTATGAATTTTAGGATTATTTGTTCTAATTGTGTGAAAAATGTCATGGGTAATTTGATAGGGATCGCGTTAAATCTGTAGATTGCTTTGGGTAGTATGAGCATTTTAACAATATTAGTTCCTCCAACCCAAGAACATGAGATGTCTTTCCATTTCTTTGAATCATCTTCACTTTCCTTTATTAATGTCTTACAGTTCTCAGCGTATAAGTCTTTTGCCTTCTTGGTGAGGTTTATTCCTAAGTATTTATTTTGGGGGTTGTGATTTTAAAAGGCATTGTTTTTTTACGTTCCCTTTCCGATATTTCATTGTTGCCATAAAGAAATGCCACCAATTTCTGTATGTTAATCTTGTATTCTGCTACCTTGCTGAATTCGTTTATCAGTTGTAGTAGTTTTCATGTAGAGTCTTTAGGGTTCTCTATATATAGAATCATATCATCTGCATCTAATGACAATTTTACCTCTTCCTGAAGGAATTAATCTTGAAGTTCTACTAAGACTTTTGGGATACCTGTTTTAATGAGCCATTACTTCCTGCCTGAGATTGCACTATGCACCAGAGATTCTAGAATTAGCATAATAAAACTAATAATGCAAACAACAGCAACAAATCTTCACAAACCTTCCTTGCAAGGAGGTAAAGTCCACTGGAAAAACAGACAAGTGAAACACACATTCAAAATGGCAGTGATTCTCAAACATTTATGTGCTGAAAAATCATGACAAGCATGATAACCAGGGCAATTACTAGACCCCTTCTCCAGCTGGTCAGGTGTAAGGTCCTGTAACTCAATTTTTGGTGAATGCCTCCAGGAGAGTCTGAGACAGATGTTCTCAGTTGTCGTCAACCTTTAGTGTGCATCAATGTGCATATCTAACTTTTCTTGGTTGACACTGGGGTCACCCTTCTCCCTGCCAGCCTGTAGCTCTCACTTCAAGGAGCTCAGCTGGTGGTCCACTCTATTGCAGGCTATTCTACAAGTTCCGGACGCCAAGGGAGATTGTCCTCTTGCTGACCCTTCTTCATGGCCCTCCAACCCAGACTTACTTATCCAAGAGCCATATTTAACTCCTTTCAGCAGCCACTCTTCCAAGAAAAGGAGCAGCAAAAGTCCACAGTTCCCAGGCAGAGACCTGTGAGGAGAAGACTTGAAGGTAGGGGAGGGGCAGAGGGGTGAAGATAGAGGATATTCCCCTTGAACTCCTGCAAGTCATGACTAAAGTAGCTCTTTGTGGCATTGGATTTGCTTTAAACAATTAAAAATCAGACTATTGACTAGCACACAAATATTTATAAAATATACAAATAAAACTATTGATATCTTTGAAGCCCATTTTTAAACAAAAGGAACATTTTTAAATGTGCCAGGATATAAATTATGGGTACCTCAGGATTATTATAACTTTTCTATAACATTTTATTAGATCTTTATGGTGTTTTTAAAAATGTTGGCCACTGATATTTGAAATTTGATAGGTATTTATAAAGTTTCCTCAAAGGATTCTTATGACAGCTAAATTTTTTGACTATTTAGACAGACACTTTTGGCTGGCTACTCGGTAAAGTACCACGTGCTGTGATTATTACTTTTTGTGCTTTCCAAGTCAACACCCAGATGCCTGTGAACCTGACCTGCACAGAGTAGTTATTTTGGTTCTTTAAACTGCCTGCCAGACGGTTGCAGTAGCTTTTTCATATGGGCAGATGGCCACTCCAGAACAAATCAAAATATAATATTTGGTCTCTGAACTTACTTCTGAATTCAAATCTTTGAATATGAATGCTAACTCAGATTGAATTTTGGGTTTGACTAATTGTTTTGATGTTCTTAGGCAGTTTTCATGAAACATATTTGATCAAATAACTTAATATGGACTTCACTTCTTATTAGTTGTATAATGTCCCTTCTGGTGTGTTAAATGCAATAAAAATTTGAGCGTATATACTAATATGTAGCTCCTACCCAGCATATGATGAACAAAATATGTATTAACAAGAGACATCAATCCATTTCTGAGGTTATGCACGTAGTTTACTGTTGAAATGCGGTAAAACTTTAAAATTTGTAATTTCTGGTCAGAGTTTATGAGAAACATGAATATGAGCAAGATAGGTAAATTTAGTGTTTTTTTAACAAGGTAGGTATGGCACAGACTTCAAACTATAACACAGATTTCAAGCAAACAAGGGTAATTACATTGATTTAAGCAGTTCTTTCCCATTTATTCATATATTTTTTGTCTTAATTCAGACCTAGCTTAATTCACCCCTCCCTCCCTCCCTCCCTCCCTCCTTTCCTCCCTCTCTCCCTTCCTTCCTTCCTTCCTTCCTTCCTTCCTTCCTTCCTTCCTTCCTTCCTTCCTTCCATCTTTCCTTCCCTTTCTTCTGTTCTGCCTTTCTTTCTCCTATCTCTTTAAACTGCAGTCCTGAGTAAAATGGATGGTTTCAGATTAACCTAATTAATTACAACTAAATAGCCACTTATGTCATTAACCCAGGATACTTCCCTGGGCTACTCAGATCGAAATGTAGGTTTCATATTTTCAATGGAACAATGTTTGTTAGAAAATATATTTCCTATTATAATCTTTATAATGAGAAAAATGCTAATTAAAACCAAAACCATTAGTCACCTGTAAGATTTGAAATATATGAAAAGTTTGATAACACTCTGTTGGTGAGGCTAAGGAGGAAAAAGCAGTCTAATATCTTGTTTTTCAAAATGTAAAATGGGACAACATCCATGGAGAAGATTTTATCAATATCTAACAAAATCATAGCTGTATTTGGCCTTTGATCTATCAATCCCTCTTCCAGGAATCTGTTCCAAAGATCCAAAAAATGACATGTATCAAATGTTCTTCAATGTAACATTATTGGTACTAGTAACAAAATTGAAATCACCCTCAAAATCCAAAATTCTAACACCAAAATCCAACAGTTATATAAACTGCAATATATCTACACAGTGGATTACTATGTACTTGCGCAAAGCAGTTGGGAAGATCTCTACAAAATGGATTAAATGGATTATATATTGTATATTTTGGAGTATAAATTGTTAAGTGATAAAAGGAAGTTGCAGAAAACTGTGTATAGTATGTCACCTTTTGTGTAAGATACCCTCCCTTCCTTCCTTCCTTCTTTCCATCCTTCCTTCCACCCCTTTCTCTCTCTTTCATCTCTGTTTCTTTTCTTTATTATTTCACAGTTTGTGCTTTTTTTTTATATTTGCAAAAATAAATAAGGGAAGGAGAGAAGAAAAACTCATAAAAATTGTTCCCTATAAGGTAACTGTCTCTCCATTCTTAAAAGTGAGACGTTGAAATCGTCTACTATTATTGCACTTCTGTCTATTTTTCTAGTCAATTCTGCCAGTGTTTGTTTTATATATTTAGGTGCTCTGATGTTGCATGAATATATATTTGTAATTGTTATATCTTCCTGGTGATTTGACCTTTTATCATTATATAATGTCCTACTTTGTTTTTGTGATAGTTTTTTGTTCAAATTGACAGTAAATTTTAAGCATAATTAACTGTCATTAGCACAAATTCATGAACTGTATCTTCGCTTTTCTCATTTTTTGAAACCTTATATTTATAATCATAGTTATTTATATTTGATAAATAAAATTATTTATAAAGAATTCAAGTTATAAGTAAATGGAAATGTATCATTCAATTTTTGTTTTCTTGCTAGTGGAGGACATTAAGCAAAACTAAGATTTTTAATTCATAAATATGGTAATAAAATTGAACATGTATTTAAAGTATTGAAATAGTATAACTGAAGAATAAAAGAAACATTATAATAAATGCTTTATTATCATTAATGTTAAATTCTTTTGATTACTGATTTTAATTGAAGATTTTAAAAATACACTAAAAAAATAAAAATACATTATAAATATATTTGCATTATAAATCTATATTTAAAACTTGTAAATGTTGATAGAACTAATTGTCCTGTTGAATAATGGAACAGAGTTCCTCATCTAATTATTTAATTTTTATGATCCTTGTGAAATAACAGTTAACTATTTGAAACGTGCTATTCATTTTTGTATGTGTTTTACAGAAAGAAATTGTATTCTGTCATAGCTTACATTTCTAAATTCAAAAAGGCAAATATTTCAAGGCCTTTATTATCTTGATCATTTTGACACATTTAAAAATCATCCAATTTTAACAAAGATGTCCTTACCAGGAAATGGTAAGTTCTACTGACAAGTTAAAACAAATGATCAATTATTATTTTTAATTATATTTGTTGCTGGGAAAAAGAAATTGTAGAAAACTAGTCAGAGAAGAAGGATTATATCCTTTAATTTGTAATAAATTGATTTGTAAAGACGGGTGATGGGATGCCTAGCTGTGAAAATAAGTAACATGACAAGTAAATATTAAAGCCATGGAAGTGATCTAAAAATACCTGGATAATTATTGCAGATTATATAAATGTGGGTTTCTGGGGTAGGATTGGAGGTACCAGCCACTTTCCACTGGAAACAAAGCTTCAGTGACTTATATTCTATTGCCAGAAGAACTGGGGAATTTAAACATAGAAATAGAGTAATTGGATGATTTATTTCATAAGCATACATTTTTAAATGTTGCTGATGACTTTTCTTGAAAGTAAAGCCAGAAGGATTTTAAGATTCTTAACTGTAAATATTAGAAATGATTATTATAATACTTTCCATGATAAAATTATTTGAAACTTACTCTTGTATATTCCCAATGAAAGGTGATTCTTATTTTTTATTGTGGCTAATTTAATGAAATAATATTTTATACAAAACACAATTTTCCTAACTTGGAAATTATAATTAAGAACACATTTGAGTTTTGAGTGTTGTCATTTAGACTGTGGGCATTATCAGGGCACAATAATCCACTTGGTGAAAATTTAGTCTAGTTGAAGGCCAATTATTTTACTTCCTTGTAATTCACATGATATGTCCTTGCAAATAGAAGCAGCCGCTAGCCAAGTAACTAGGGAGAAACGAAGAGCCTTGGGTGGGTGATATTTCAAATTCAACAGTATAAAGCAAAGAAAAATAACACATTTTAACACATAAAAAATGCTAGAAAAAATGTTTACATGCATGATTCTAGTTTGGTAATTGCTTCTATTCTAAATTTTTTCATATCAATTCAACAATAAGCACCTTCGTATCATATAAATCACTATCACTTATAAGTAAGTAGGTTGTAGTTTTAAAGTATTTGGTTTTATCAAGTAATATATGCTCATTAAAAAAAATCACATGTTAAAGAATGTTTTATATTAAATATCAACAGAGTCAGATCACTTCTTCACTTCTAAGTCTACTCTCCAGACAAGTTCTTCACAATTGTTTATATTTTGGTTATTTCCCTTCTCAAACAATATATATTTTCTGAATTTATTAATATCAGATAACATTTATTATTCCCCCAATATCAAATATAAATATTTAACTCACTCAGGTCCTCTTCTCCAACTGTTTTAGTCAATTATGTTATTGTTTTGGTTTTTCTGTCAATTATCTTTAGTATAAACAATGTAATTAAACTCAATCATTTTTCTATAGTCCTTTAATTCAGTTTTCATACTTTATATGACAATTTTAATGCCCTTGTTTCTCTACCCAATATTCTTCACAATCTGCTTTGTGTAAGTTACATTTTTATCATAGCTCTTGGATTTTCATTCCATCCTTAAACATAGCATCTTCTTTCCGTGGCCTGAAGATTGACTCAAAATTGAAAGTAAATAAACAATATTTTCATCATTATGGTTGCAATTGAGCAATAAAATACCAATTATCTTCCCATCTTTAGGAGTTCAAATCCAAATGCCCCTTGAGGGAGAATGTTAGGCTGAAAGGATTTCCTCAGTTGGTAAAAAATCATTTAAAATTATATTTGGAAAATAATTTCCATCCTCAGTTTCTGTCATTTTTGGAGGTTATATTGGCCATTTAAAAATTGCATGTACTGCTTTTATTCTCAACATTTTTCAGTTCTAAATCATGCTTATCATTATGTTCTACTACCTTTATTTCTAAAAAGTACCTGTAATGATCTCCACTGGAATTTTATTACCTTCTCTGTTGGGTTTTCTCTTTGTTTTTCTTTTATCATAACTTTCTTTTGCTTAATTTACATATTAGTTTCTTTTCTTCCCTTAAGCTCATAATGAAAGATCTTCATAAACTCTGAAGTTAGCAAATAACATTCTGAGTCCTAAGCACTATAGTTTTGATTTTATAGCTTAGGAATTTCTTTAATCTCCTAAAAATGAAATATTTACATATATATAGACAGTATGTGTTCCCCCAGCTGATTGGTAAATAGGACTCTCTTCTATTTAGGTCTGAACTCAAGTGGGGTATTATAGGATGAGAGGCTACACACAGTAATCTCTTTTTTTCACCTGATCATAGCAGTCTGCCTTGCTGTTGATAGCACAAGCACCAAACTGACAAAGGCTTTACTATGAATCAACATTCAGACTATTGATCTTATTTAGGATTTAAATGTTTTATTTAAATTTTTAAAAAAGTTTCATTTTGAAGTAATTGTAGATTCATTAGCAGTAATAAGAAATAATGCAGAGGGGTCTCATGTACTCATTTCCCAGTTTCTCTCAATGGCGACATCTTAGATTATAGTACAATATCACAACCAGAATACTAATTTTTATGTAAGATGTGTGACAAGTCAAGGCCCAGTTTTTTTTAACCTATCAGATTACTCTAGTACCATTGGTTTAAAAGGCTATCTTTTCTCCATTGAATTGTTCCTTTCACTTTTGTCAAAACTCATTTGGGCATATTTGTGAGTTTATTTCTGAATTTTCTGTTCTCTTCTATTGGCCTATGTGTCTATTCCTCCACTCACACCACACAGTCTTGATTACTAAATATAGTATAAGGATGAATTGGGAGATTGGGATTGACATATATACACTATTGATACTACATATAAAATGGATAACTAATGAGAACCTACTGTATAGCACAGGGAACTCTACTCAGTGCTCTGTGGTGACCTAAATGGGAAGGAAATCCAAAAAAGAGAGGATATATGTATACGTATAGCTGATTCACTTTGCTGTACAGTAGAAACTAACAAAATATTGTAAAGTGACGATACTCCAAAATAAATAAATAAAGCAGTAATTTAAAAAAGATAAAGATAAAAAATAAGGCTTAAAATTGGGTAGACTGGCTTCTTCTACTATATTCTTCATTTTCCAAATTCTTTTTGTTCTTCTAGTTCCTTTGTTCTTTTCCATATATATTTTTAAATAATCTGGTCTATACAAAAATTCTTGCTGATGTTTTGATGAGAATAGTTTTAAAGTTATATATCAATTTTGGCATAATTGAAATCCTTACTGTTATGAGCTAAATTGACTCTCCCCAAAATTTATGTGTAGAAGTCTTAACCCCCCAGACTTAACAATATGATAATGTGACTATATTTGGGATATGGTCTTTAAAGAGGTATTTAAATTAAAATGAGGTAATTAAGATGGGCTCTAATCCAACCTGATTTGCAATTAGGACAGACACACATAGAGGAAGACTCTGAAGGTACAGAGAAGAGATGGCCATTTAGGAGAAAAGAAGAGAAGCCTTAGGCAAAATAAAACCCTGCTGACATCTTGATCATGGACTTTAATAAGCCTCCAGGATTGTGAGAAAATATATTTATTTTATTTATGCTACCCAGCCTTTGATATTTTGTTATGATGGCCCTTGCAAAACTAACAGTTACCAAGCTGAAGCTTCCAATCTATAAACACTGAATGTCTTCCATTTATTTAGAACCTCTTTGATTTTTTTCATGAGCATTTTATAGTTTTTGATGACAAGTCTTGTAAATATTTGATTATTTGGATATATTTCTATATTTCATTTTTGAGTGATTATAAAAATCTCACTGCCCATAGTTAATTCCTAGCAAATAGGTTTACAATTAATATTTTATGTTTGTTTTATATCCTGTATCCTTGCTTAACTTATTAATTCTAAAAGGGTATTTTTTGAGTATATGTGTATTCCTAGACTTCAGTTTGTATATAATCATATCATCTGCGAATAGAGACAATTTTATTTCTTTCTTACCTACATATCTGTCTTTTAATTGTTTTTCTTGCCTTACTGAACTTGCTAGAACACCTCATACTATGTGAAATGAGTGCGGTGAGAGTGAATATCCTTGCCTTGTTCCTGATCTTGAGGAGGGAAATAATTCAGTCTTTCATCATTAAGTATAAGTTAACTTTGGGATTTTTGGTTTTGGTTTTCTTTTTGTTTTTGATTTCCATAGGTGCTGTTTATCAAGTGGAAGAAGTTATTCTCTATTCCTATTTTTCTGAGAGCTGTTTGTTCGTTTGTTGTTTTTACAACATGAATGGTTGTGAAATTTGTCAAACCCTTTTTCTGCATTGAATTATATGACCATGCAATTTTTTTTTCTTTAGGATTGGGTAAATTACATTGATAATTCTTGAATATTGAACTGGCTTTACATGCTGAGAATGAATATCAATTGGTAATGGTGTATAATTATTTTTATATATTGCTAATTCTATTTATTAATATTTTGCTAAGGATTTCTACATTTATTTTATGATGGAAATTGGTGTGTAGTTTTCTTTTTGTGTATTGTGTTTTTCTTGTTTTGGTATTACTATAATAATACCGTCATAGCAATAGAAATAAAAATCCAGTATTTTACTTCAAAAACTGTGATCCTCATGAACAAGATCTGTGATTTCTGTCATTAAAGATGGGGGGATAGGGAACTAACAAGCCATTATTTTTAAGTTTAACACTTGTAATTTATTCTCTGGAATCATATGATCATTTATCATATGTGATTGCCAATAGGTGAATTTTACAACTACAGTAAGGGGTGGTGGGGAAGTACAAAGAGATTCTTCGAATACCAGACACAAAACTGAATTTCTGTGTAATTTAGAACAAATTGATTTAACCTAATGGAATTGAAATTTCTATGCTGTAAAATGGGAATTATGATGCCAACTATTAACAGTATTGGGGAAATCAAATGAAATAATATAAGTAACATCTTGTAAGAACATAGATTTTTTAATAAGCTCGGTGAGAAATTAACTGTATCTCTATTCTCTATCTATCATCTATAGAAATAGAAAAAAATAGAAAGATAGATGTGGGCTGGGGATAAACAGGATTTCCACTTCCAACATCCATCATGTCCTTAAAAGAGAATGTAGACTAGGCTTTGGTGGGTTTGACAGGAAAGTCAGAATCCAAGTTGCTCATAAATATTTCACAGGAAGGATATAGATGCTGCTTAAAGTTCTTTCTGAATGGTGTTAGGTGACTTGATTCTGAAAAAGCTTTGAGCTTAGAAAAAATGAGCTTTGCGTATTGACAAGAGTCCTCACATGAGAACAGAGTCAAAATTAACAGACTCTGCAACCCAAAGGAGGCTGGCTGAATATTCCCGCTACCTTTGCTCTGATCATGTGACCATCTCACGCTTCTGTCACTTTCATTAAATAAAAATTAATCTTAACGTATTTGGGCAGGAGTGGGGGTGGGTTGGCATGGGTGTCTACTCTGTCAATTTAAAAAATATCCTTTAGTTCTCATCACCTAATCAGTTGATTTCATCTCCATTTTCTCCCTTTTCTTTCTTTATCACTGCCTAACCTTGTCCCCTAGGAGTTTCAGACCTTGTTATTCATAAATGGCATAACTTCGTGCACCCTTTTCCTTTTTACTCAAAAGTTTTCTTTAAAATCAAAGGATTACCTGGCTGATTATAAAATTCTTGCATCACATATTCTTCCTCTCAGTATATTTTAGAAACTGATCAAACTGTCTCCTTGCATGAATATTACTGTGAAGATGTCGAATCCATCTTGATATCTCACACTAGTAGGGGGCATGATTTTTTCCCCTCCTACTCCTAGGATTCTTTCTTTGTACCTGAATTTTAACATCCTTACCAGAATATGCTTTGATTTGGAATGGTAGGTATGAATGTTAGGTTTCATTATTTCTTGGAAATCTATGAGCCCCTTCAGTCTACACATTCAACTTGTTTTTATTTCAGAAAAATGTTGAAAAAATTATACTTTAGACTCTTTCTATATTTTCATTTGCTTAGTTCTTCTTAAAAATATCAATAATGCATGTTAGATATACCTTTTTAAAGTCTAACATTCCTTCTGTGATCATGTTTACATTCCCCTTTCTCTCTCCCTGCTCCACCTCCCTCCCTCCCTCTCTTTCTTTCTCTCTGAGTCACCCTCATAACTACTTACAAACGTCTAACTTTTTCCACCTATAATGGGCATTATTCTCTACACTGGCTTTTCATTTTTTGTCATATTGTGACATTTTGCAACTCAATTCTGTATTCTTTGGACATCCTATAAAGTCTCTTTGGAATACTTTTTTCTCATTGTTCAAATTTCACTTATTACTTATAAAGATGATATTATCTATAAATTCTGTGAGAATAATGAGAAGCATTTCTTTCATTCCTTTGTTTTACTGTAACCATCTTTTTATCAGAAATGACCGTTTACTGATTTAAAGAAAAATGTTTTGCGCATAGAGCACATATCATTTCCTTTCTAAGTATGATCCATCTTTGAATTATTTTTGCTGCTTGCCAGAGATGTTGACAACTATGGTAACTGGGACTATCTGGGGCGTGGATTCAGAGGTGTTGACTCCAAACTTTTCCTCAACAAATTGCTTGGGTGACAGAAAAATCTTCTTTGGTATTCAGCGTACATTTGGCAGATGTGAAAACCATTCAGTATTTAAGGATGGGGAAATTTATAGCTGATCACGGGTGACTAGAGTGATGGAATGGCTAAAGGCGTTAAGGGAAGAGGAGGGTTGTTCTTCATAGATCAAGAAACTGTCACTGCCTTAGGCTACAGCTCATGTGACCATTTTTGCCCCAGAGCTGCTGACAGTATGAGGGGTAAGCTCTCTGTGTCTGCTATGTTAGAAATGTATTTTGCTATTAAGCAAAAACCAGGAGCCCACTCTACCATTGCTGCTAAATTACTCTCAAAGTTGCTGACATTCACTGCTGCCTAAAATCACCTTTAAAAAAACGGCTTTATAAAATATAGGTTAAATATTATAAAATTCACCCATTTCGCGAGCATTTAATTCAATAAATTTTTGTATATTGTAGAGCTGGTCTGCCTTTCTTTGCCTCCACCCCTGCATGCTCTTCTCCTAGAATGGAGGTTCCATGCCAAGAAGACCATGAGCAAGATGCCTTCTTTTGTCGTTATGGTCCTGCTACTGTCACAGCCCCTAGGTGCTGAAAGAAACTGAAATAGCAAAGTAATATTCTGTTTCTTCTTTCTTCCTTCTAAATTCCATCTAGTGCCTCCAATTGGCAGAAACCAAGAGAAATTCAGAAAGCTAGGTTGTCTGAAATATGTGGCTTGCATGTTTATCCCTCAAAAGTACAGAAGAAAGTGCAGAAAGGAAAGTGTAATATTGAGAGCCCATCATATTGAAAGCTAGAGTATCCAGAGCACCCCTCAACTTATAAAATCATGGATTGCCTCCTCTATTCCTGTCTTAGCCCATTCAGGCTGCTATAACAAATTACCGTAGACTGGGTGACTTATAAACAACAGAAACTTATTTCTCACACTTCCGGTGGCTGGGAAATTCAAGACCAGGTGCCAGCAGGTTTGGTGTCATTCATTCATGAGGGATCTGCCCTTATGACCTGATCACCAACCAAAGGCCCCACCTCCAAATGACATCCCACTGTAAATTAAGTTTTAACATATGAATGGGGGCACTAACATTTAGTCTATGGCAATGCTTCTCCTTCTCTCCTCTATTCAGCTCTCAGTGAAGTAACTTTCAGGCTAGGAAAGAAAGTGTACAGATGGTTTTATTTATTTTTATTATTTATTTGTTTTTTATTTGCCAGGTATCTGCTTTTCTGTCGCAAATATCTGGGTCCCAACAGGATATATTCCACAGTACCCAGAGCCTTCCTATAACTCTTGATGTCTTAACTGTCATTTTGTAGAGATTATGCAGAATAAGATACTTAATTTTTTTTTGGAAATTTACAAATACCTTGGAGACTGAGGAAGTTTGTGAAAATAAACATCATGCACTCTTGTTTAGGTTAATATTTCACATTTTTTGGCTAGTATAATTCTATTTGTATATTGAAGGGTTTTTTTTCTATTATATTAAATCTTGAATTTTCTACTATTCTTTTGTTCTTTTAGGCATTTGACAGGGGTCGAAAAGATGAGATTGAAATAAAATGCTTTTATTCCACTGATTTTTAACAGAAAATTTGCATTCTCTACTTCCAGCCTGTCTGAAACCAGTTTCTAATTGTCTCTCAGGAGAAACAATACTGTTCTTTCACCCAGTACTTTTTGTTTGTTGTTGTTGTTCCAAAGTTCATATCATGGGTCTGTCACAGAAGCAAAATTATAAATTGCAAGTCATTAAGGTATGGTGAATGCCCATCTGTGTAAGAACATGTCAAAGAAATGTTTACCCAGTTGGAATATCACTGGCCAATCTACTATCTACTACTGTATATAGTATGTGTATTAATATCCTAGCGCTGCTATAGCAAAATACTACAAGTATATGACTTAAAGCAACAGAAATTTATTTTCTTACAGTTCTGGTGGCTTGAAGTCTGGAATTGATGTGTCAGCAGTGCCAGGCTCCCTCTGGAGACTCTTGGGAAGAATCCTTCATTGCATCTCCCTAACTTCGGATGATCATTGGCAAATACTTGGCGTGCCTTGACTCGAAGTTTCATCCCTCCAACCTCTGTCTCCACAATCATATGGCCCTTTACCCTGCGTGTCTACTTCTCTGTGTCTCTTTCTCCTTATAAGGACACTAGTCATTGGACTTAGGGCCCACCTCAATCCAATATGACCTTACCTTAAGTTGGTTAAATCGCAGAGACCCCGTTTCCAAATAAGGTCACATTCACAGGTGCCTGGGTTCAGGACTTCAATATATCTTTTGGGGGGACACAATTCAGCTCACAGCAGTACTAGATATTGTTAGTAGCATGGAGCTGGAAGATCTGGTAGATTTTTAGACCAATGGCAGCCAACATATAGTATATTGATATTTATATCAAACTGACTAAAATTACCTTAAAATTTCCAAAAATGAATAAATCTTCAACTTTGAAACTACTCACCTGCTTATTCCATTTTCTATTCAAAATAAATACACAAAGTATGATGTGTGTGTGTGTGTGCACGTGCTATATGTATCTACATGGATTTATGTGTAGGACTTTTCAGAATCCTCATTTCTAATTTACAATTGTAAAACTGAATTCTGAAGCTTAGACTAGACAGAAATCAGGGCTTCACGTTGAGGTGGTAAAGTTACACATACATCAATTCTGATAACTAAATTATTCAACCAATTACTTTTTTTTCTTTTTTAAATTGAGATACTATTGACATATAACACTGTGTAATTTTAAGGTGTACAATGTGTTGATTTGATGCATTTATATATTGCAATATGATTACCACCATAGTGTTACCTAATACCTTTAATGTGTCATGTAATTATCACTTCTTTCTTTGTGATGAGAAGAATGAAGATCTAGTCTCTTGGTAAATTTGAAGTTCATAATACAGTATTGGTGACTATAATTACTATGCTCTACATTAGAACTTCAGGATTTATTTATCTACTAGTTTTAAGTTTGTATCCTTAAATAACATCTCCCCAATCCCCCAACCTTCAGCCCCTGGTAATCACTATTCTACTCTCTGTTTTTACAAGTTTATCTTTGTTAGAATCCACAAATAAGTAATATCATACAGCATTTAATCTTCCTCTGTCTGACTTAGCTCATTTAGCATAATAAATCAGGGTCCATCCATGTTGTTGTAAATGGCAGAATTTCATTTTTTTTCATGGCTGAATTATATATATATATATTATAATATTAATTATAATATAATATAAATATATATATACATACATATATATTTTACATCTTATTTATTCATCCATTGATGGACACTTAAGTTTTTTCATATCTTGGTTATTCTGAGTAAAGTTGCAATAATGACAGAAGTGCTGATACCTCTTTGATACCTTCTTTTGCTGGGAAAAGAATACCCTCTTCGACAAATGGTGTCTGGAAAACTGGATAACCACATGGAGAAAAATGAAATTGTACCTCTATCTTATACTCCTCATAAAAATTAACTCAAAATGGATTAAACACTTCAACATATGACCTGACTATAAAACGTCTGGAAGAAAACATGTAGGGAAAGCTCCTTAACATTGATCTTGGCAATGATTTTTTGGATTTGACACCAAAAACACAAGCAACAAAAGCAGAAATCAACAAGTGGGACTATATCAAACTAAAAAGCTTCTTCACAGCTAAAGAAACAATCAACAAAATGAAAAGGCTACCTACAGAATGGGAGAACATTTTTTGCAAACCATATACAGAGTAAAGGGTTAATGTCCAGAATATCTAAGGAACTCATACAACTCAATACAAAATACTCCAACTAAAAAATGGGTAGAAGAACTAAGTAGACATTTTCCTAAGAAGACACCCAAGTGGCCAACAGGTACATGAAAAGATGCTCAACATTCAACCTGGAACAATTCTTGAGTGTACAAATCCTTCACCTCCTTGAACAAACCTATTACCAAGTATTTTATTCTTTTTAATGCAATTGTAAATGAGATCGTTTTCTTAATTTCTCTTTCTGATAGGTATTATTAGTGTATAGAAACACAACTGACCTTTGTATATTGATTTTGTATCTTGCAACTTTACTGAAACTGTTTATTAGTTATAACAGTCTTTTGGTGAAGTCTATTATAAATATTATATCATATCATCTGCAAGCAGAGACAATTTAAATTATTATTTTCTGATTTGAATGCTTTTTATTTCTTTTTCTTGACTAATTGCTCTGACTAGGACTGCCAGTACTGTGTTAAATAATAGTGAGAACAGGCATTCTTGTCATGTTCCTGATCTTAGAGCAATAGCTTTCGGCTTTTCATCACTGATTGTGATGTTAGCGGTGGGCTTGTTATATAGGGCCTTTATTATGTTGAGATAAATTTCTTCTATATCCACTTTGTTAAGAGTTTTTTATTAGGAAAAGATGTTGAATTTGTCAAATGCTTTTTCTGCACCTATTAAGATAATCACAGGATTTTATCCTTTATTTTGTAATGTGGTGAATCACATTGATTAATTTGCAAGTGTTGACCCATCCTTGCATCCCAGAAGCAAAGCCCACTTCATCATGGTGTATGATCCTTTTAATGTACTGTTGAATTTGATTTACTAATATTTTATTGGGTAATTTTGCATTTATGTTCATCACATATATTGACCTGTAATTTAATTTTTTTGTATATCCTTGTCTGGCTTTGGTATCAGGTAATGATGGCCTTGTAAGATGAATTTCAAAGTGTTCTTTCCTCATCTATGTTTTGGAGAAGTTTGAGAGGGAATAGTATGACTTCTTATAATATCTGGTAGAATTCACCAGTGAAACCATCTGGTCCTATAACCAAAGATAGGAAATCTGAGAGGAATGAAATATTATGATAAAACATCATAGCCTAATTGAAGTTGGGGGACAAAGTCTTGGTTGCTGTGACAGTAAATTACTCTTAGTTTGAGTAAGAGCTTCTCACATACCACTATGTTCTATTTAAACATGACTAGGATTTCGGGTGATCCTATGACCAGAGCTACTCATCATCAACTGGGCATAATCATATCATTAAGCCATAAAGTCACAGCAGAAGTTGACTATATAATGAAAATGATACCTTCAGGATTAGGCCAAACAGTTTGAATTTGACTTCCTATCTTCTAACTGTATTTTTTTTTTCTTTTCTGTCATTATCCAAGATAATTTTCTTTCTCATGAGTAGTCCTAAATGGTTTCTTTACAAATCTATCATGGTAGTTTTGATATTAATTTGGGGGATGGAAATAGCAATAATAATAAATGTATGTAGGGCATTCCAGTGACTTCTGGAGAGACATGTTCTCCTGATCTGAAAGGCAACAGGAAAAGGAGAGAGAGGGCACAGCCTCTGAATGTTTTTATGCTTTTGCAGAAATGCGGTTACCATAGAAATTCAATGCAGAGTCATGTTAAGGGGTTAAAATATACAAGCAACCCATCTTAAACATACTACATAAGGAAAAATCTGAATTTTGTTATATCTAGTGTAACACATTTAAATTAACATTACTATCAAACAGTAATTTGGCATTGTAAATCTCTTAAAAACAAAATTATCATCAACTTCAAACAAATAAGTCTCTCACAGCTTAAAAACAAACAAACAAACAAAAAATGGGGCCTCACGTTAAGATTCAATGTGACTTTTTTCAATTTTGAAAAACTTATGAGTTTAATAGGAGTTAAGAAGAGGAAGGACAGGGGAGAGATTGCTAAAGGATTTCTTCCTGGGGTGATGCAAATATTCCAAAATGAGATAGTGGCGATGCTTGCAGAACTCTGTGAATATACCAAACAATGAACACTTAAGCACTAATGCTAAACATTGCACACTTTAAAGTGGTAAAATGTATGGTAAGTAAACTATATTTCCATAAAGCTGTTACTTTGAGAAAAAACAACTTATAATAGGCAGTCTCTTCCTGGGTGCTGGCATTGTATATAAAGATCGTATATTACCTAGTTCCTGAAATGTGACCACTTTTCTCTCTAATCAAACTCAGGAGTATATTTTTTCTCTTTGAGTAAAATTAAAACAAAATTTTAAAAAGTAAATGATTCAAAACACAATTTAATTTATACCAGAACATGAATTTTATTAATTTGTAATTAATTTAAAAAACTGATTAAGACTGTAACTCTTAAATTTTTACCTATATTTACTTATTCTGTTTCCTTATCCATAAAATGGGGGCATTTATCATATAATAAAAAAAATGGAAAGCAATTAGAACTTTTCCTAGTGCCTAGAAGGTGCTTTGTAAATATTTATTATTATTAATAAGTAATGCACAGGCCATATTCACTTCTCCAATAGAATATTTTTATACTTTACCAAATAAATGTCTTATTTTCCAGTAAGTATTATTTTTTCCTCAATTTTTTTCACAAGCTGTCCACTCGAGAACACAAGAATTTTAAACACCAATCTTCAGCTCAATTAGTTTATAAAGTAGGTGTGAAGTCACAAAACTTCAAGATATTGTTTATTTTTTTCAGAAGTCACAGGTCTTTTCAAGAATTAGGAGGTTCCCATCACATATGAAAACAAAGTAACATTGTTAAAAGAATACCATTCAACTGGCATAAACATTGAAACATTCTTCAGTTTTATAATTTAGTGAATTCTAAGCTCCTATTTACCATTTCCACACCTAAAATCTTGATATTAATCCAATTCCTCATGCTCAGTTCAGTAATGATTATGCATTCTCATTATGAAATTTGGAACTTACCCAGTTGCACCTGTGAGTGGATGGATGCAGCAACCCCAGCCAGACAGAGGGGTGATTACCAAGGTCTCAGTCCCTTTAGAAATTTAAGTTTGGGCCACAACAGGGCCAGATTCATGGGCATTTGACCTGGGCAGTCCCACAGGTCAAATGAAGGGCCCCATACTTAAAAGAACCTCATGCTTGGTCTATTGCTCTGCTGTCACTGTTTTGAAATTCTTAGTAATTTTTGAACAAGGAGTCCTACATTTCATTTTGCACTGAACACAGAAAATTATATAGCTAATCCTGGGTCATAAAGCCAGGTAAGCTACCAAATCCTGTGGTAATAATTAAGGGTAGGAGGAAGTTAGTATAGGTGTTTGAGGAGGGAGAGGATGAGTATTAATGGTACCCTGGACCTACCTGCAGCAATGGTGTCTGTACCTCTTCTCACTAACCTCTCATAAGTTTCTCCTCAGAAACACGGACAAGAACTACGGAGGAGGGACTTCCCTGGTGGCACAGTGGTTAAGAATCTGCCAGCCAATGCAGGGTAAACGGGTTTGAGCCCTGGTCCGGAAAGATCCCACGTGCCGCGGAGCAACTAAGCCCGTGTGCCACAACTACTGAGCCTGCACTCTAGAGCCCGTGAGCGACAGCTACTGAGCCCTCATGCCTCAACTACTGAAGTCCGTGTGCCTAGAGTCTGTGCTCCACAACAAGAGAAGCCACTGCAATGAGAAGCCCACTCATCACAATGAAGAGCAGCCCCCACTCGCCGCATCTAGAGAAAACCTGCACACAGCAAAAAGGACTGGACACGGCCAAAAATTTAAAAAAAATTTAAAAAAATGATTCTGGTTCAAAAGAAAAATGCATATACAAAGCTTAAAAAGAAAATGATGAAGGAGCTGTTTTCCAAACCTCATGCACAGAGAAGAGAATCTGTATGAAGCAAGGGATGGATGGGAGGTGTCTTGCTTACATCTCTATTCAAGGAAGACTTCTGCAGGAAGGATAGCTGGTTGACAGCCTCCAGCTGCCCCAAGATTGGCCAATGTGTTCTTGCCAGACTGCTTCCCCAGTGACTAAGCACTATGACATACTAGAATCACTATATTCCTGCCCACCCCTAGATTCCTAGAATCCCTGTAATGGTAGACTTTGCTTAGGGAGTCTGATTACCTAGTCAGTTAGCTAGCATCCTCTCTCTCTCTCTTTCAAATATATATATAATCGCTATTGGGATCATGGGTAAATTTTTGTTTCTTTCACCCTGCTTTGCTTATGTGTATATTTTTTTTCTGCAAATACATGTGCTACTTCAAGGACTTATAATATTGTTGGAAATCATCAAGAATAACACATTTTGTGATCTGTTTGAAAGGAATAAATGATTTCACCCACCTACATTTACTGACTACTCATGAAATGTAAAGCTTCACCTTACTTTACCCTATCATCAGAAAAATGATTCCAGTTTTGGTACAAAAGGATACTTCCAAGTATCCTTTCTGCAAGATTGTAGAAAAGCAGCCTCATGTATATTACATGATAGCTTTTACATGAATTACTGCTGCTGCAAATCAATGGGCAATGTATGTGGACAAATACTCAATGTTTTAATGTTTTTTTAAGTATAGGTTGCACTTTTGCATTTCATGGTGCCTTTTAGAATTAACTATATCTTTTTTATTTTTTCTTTAATGTCACAAACTATGTTTTGAAATATTCAAACACATGAGAAAAAGGCTTATTGAAGTAAATATTCTGCAATTAGTATTTCTCATGCCACTTATACCATGATTACATGAAATGTAAAATCACTGCTTTTGAGTATTAGGAAAAAAATAGAAGGAATCATAATTATAGGCAAGTTTTATTAGGAAATGTTTAGGTTAACTCTGAAATTCAAGTATAAATAAGATTTTTTTAAATCTCAGTTTATAGTTATCAGAAGTATGTGTGATAAGTTAAGTTTTGCTAACCAGTAAATTGGGGTGGTCCTTGAATCTTCCTTTGGCAGTTCCTCCCCTTCATTTCAAATCAATCAGAAAGTCTTACAGACTCTACGTCCTAAACCTATCTTGAAGCCCTCTCCTCCACCCTATTTCTGCTGGCATTGGGCTCATGCTCATTTTTTCTTCATTTGAGTGCTCACATTCTGGCCTCCCTTCTGACTCTCCACATTGTTGCCAGTGTGATTGTTCTGAAATGGAAATATGGTCATTCCTCTGCAATTCACATCTGTCATTGAGTTCCCAGAGCCTAGCTTGAAGTCAAATAATTGTTGGCAACATATTTGAGAACTTTTTTGATCTTACTCCTGCTTGCTTCTCAGACTCATCCCTGTCTGCCTACAAGACCTCTCTGCTCTGGCTCTGAATTCCCTGTCATCATTCAAAAGTTCCATGAGTTTTCACAGCCCTGCAAGTTGCATCTTCCGTTGCCACTGCCTGGAATATATTCCCCTCAGCCCAATCCTGAAAAATATAACTCATTTCTCTTTTTTCACCTATATTTTTTCTTAAGTTCATGATTAACATTGCCATTTTAAAAAACCTCAATGCAAAGAATTTAATTTGCACACCATAAAATAATTTAATATTTCTGTATAAAATATTCTTTTATTTCCCATTTCAGAATAACTAAACCATAATATCACATGACAGTTTTTCTCAGCTATTTCACTGATTTTCCCCCAGCAGATAAACAACTTACCTTGAGTTAAACACTTTCTCCTCTGCCCTTTGCTGCATGCCGAATAAAGCTCTAATAAACATCTTCAGGTATTGCATGTGGCAAACATTCTAACATGTCCAGGAAATTCTTAAAGCCAGAGACTCTCTTTGCTCGTTTCCATTCCCTAAATGTCTTGGATACTTGCTACATGGCAAGTACTCATGTAATATTTGTTTAGAGAATGAAAGATAGCAAATAATTGAGAATAAAACTTGATTTTTTAGTGTTATTTTGAAATTTTTTATCAAAATGACAGAACATAGCTATTCAGTTATACATTTATCCTTGGTCATGTTCTTGCTTAAATAGTGTAACTATTAACATACAGTTCACTCCAACAGCATTTTTATTTTCCTACGTATTAGGTATTTTGTTGTTTGCTTGGGAAACTCAGATAAATACAACGCTGACTCTCTATTCAATGTTTTCTTATTATAAGTGAGTGATGAAATAATAGTTGGTACTATTCACTGTACTCTGTGCCACCTACTATTTAATCACCTAATAAGATACTTCGAGGTGAAATTTAATCATCAGCAGTCTTATTTTGTGTATGTGTGTAAAATAATTTAAATGCATTCAAAATATGCATTGTGTTGTGGCAATGTAGGTAAATTTATGTATAAAAATCATTGGATATAATGGTTATTCAATTAATATTTTGGATTGATTGAATATATCACTAACATGAATGAGTAATTCATACTACTATAATCCTTTCATTTCAGTTGAGCTCTCTATATTTTTTTCTTTTCTGAAGAGAATGGCACTTCAGTATAATCACAAAAAGAGTGAATAGATGGGATTGCATAGTCTCAATCAACCTACTTTTTACATGCAAAAAATTTAAAAACACATAATTATAAATTTCCTATATTTCACAGTAAACATTATTGTTCAAATCTTAGAGTTATAACAATATAAAATGTTAGTAAAATCAATGTTTTGTTGAAATTATAGTAATTCATGTAAGATTTTTTAGAAACTGACACTAGTGAAAACTCTGCAGTAGTGTAGTTTTTTGGCATTTATTTTTCAAACTTCCAATTGGAAGCTCAATCACAAAGGACCATCCACAGAGCCACACACTATCTACCCTGATTGCATCTCATGATCCTTACTTCCCTGCCTCCACTAAAACACTGAGTTCTTAGTAGTAATTTTTCAGGGTTTTGATCTCTGATCTGTGCCTTATAATTTGATGAAAGTAATTTTTGAAAGGTTAATATGTCAAGACATTTTTTGCAAATGTTCTAAACAGGTTCTCTTGTATTACTATGATTATTAGTTTCATAATGTTGCCATAACAAATTGCCACAAATTCAGAGACTTAACACAGGCATTATCTCACAGTGTCTTCACAGTCTGAAGTCTAGCTTCCTTGGGTCTCAGAAGGCTAAAATCAAGGTGTCTACATGGCTGTGTTCCTTTCTTGATGCTTTAAGGCAGAATCCACATCCTGGCTTGTGTGAGTGATTGGCAGGATTCACTTCCTTGTGGTTGTAGGGCTAAGGTCCCTGTTTTCTTGCTGGTATTGCCGGTTGGCTAGACATCAGGGATCTTTCTCAGCTTCTAGAGGCTGCTAGCCTTCCTTGGCTCCTGGCCCCATTCCTCCATCTTCAAACCAACAAGAGTGGGTCAAGTCCCTTTCATGCCTCAAGTCACTCAAGCTTCATCTCTTTGACTGATGATTCTGTCTTCCTCTTTAGCTTTTAAGGGCTCATATGATTACATTAGGTCCACTCAGGTAATCCAGGATAACCTTCCTAATAGAAAGCAACTGATTAGTAACCTTAATTCCACGTGAAAGACTCTTCTCAGCAGTATCTGTATCAGTGCTTTACTGAACAGCTAGGAAACAAAAAATCTTGGGGAGATATTTTTACAGTTCTGTCAACCACTTCATGTAATGATTTTTTTTTTCCTTCTGGAAAGCATATTGAATAAGTTAACTAAGTAAATATTGAGCATTTTTTTAGCACTTTATCCTATGATGGTTTTCTTTTTCAAAGAAAGAGTACAAACAAGGGAGAAAAACATAAAAGAACATTCTTCATTCTAAGTCTCTCTCTCTCTCTCTCTCATTCTCTCTCATCCTCCTCTTCTCTCTTAGTTGTTTTGTTGCTGTTATAAGTTTTTCTTAAACATGCAGCTTCTGACCAATGCCATTGAAGGCCCAGGTACATTCTATCTTCCTGCTTCACCATTTTTAGCATGTGGATTCCATTCTCCCATTCATAGTATGGTTGATAATCTTCTAACAACCTGCCATTATTCCAAGCATAAAGAAGAAGAAAGGGTGGAAAAAACATAAAGTGCCTAAGGGCAAAAGCATAACTGCCTGCCTATGGAGCCTCACCATTCTTCAAAACATTCCCAAAAGCTCAACTCAGTGACTTGTTTCCATCTAATTGTTGGAACCATGCTACATTGCTTTCCTTAGATGAAAGAAGACTAGGAAAACAGTGGGGCTGAACAGACTGGGTTGATGAACACCATTGTATCTGACACACTATCATCAGACAGAAGATAGCATGGTTTATATTTGAATATTTCTTGTCTAACATTGAACAGAGAAAATAAGGAAATTTGTGCTCATCTGACCGAACTGAGCCTTGGTGTCCTGAAATTAATTTTATGTGGATTGAAGAAATCAATAATCACTAAATTTCAGAATGGAATTTCAATTTTCATTTAGTAAATCCTAAACCATATGTAATATTTGTTTAAATTGTTAATCTTTCTCAAAAACTATTGAAGTTTTTAATGTTAACTTTATGGGATTAAGCCAAAGATATCAAGAGTGTTAGAAATTCCATGCCCTATATATTGTGAAGTGTGGAATGGTATGAATATATGATCTTTTGTCTTATCACAAATTATAATAAATAAGCTTTTAACTTGACTATCTGTTAAGTTCTGTAGCTTTTCTAAAATTAGGATTAAGTTAAATTTGAGCTAATATATTCTAATCCATGTAAAATTTTACATATCTGGCTTTGTGACTTTTTGTGACTATCCTTCAAATCAGCATTTCTATAGCAGAGCCTATCTACCAGAAACAACAAAATTTAAGGCATGTTATTTTGTACTTTCAGTGATCTTTGTCCTTGCACTTAAAAAAACTCCATATCAATATACGTTAATGGGAAGACTTTGTAATGTAACAAAATAATCAACAATGTTTTTTTACTTCACTGTTCTCTTGTCTGGGTGGCATAGTGTAGATGATGGGTAATAAAAAAAAAATGAGATTCAAAGCAATTATTTTCCAAACTGCTGGCATTGAAAAAATTGTAGTCATTTGGAAACATTTAGGGCTCTGAGCCAAATGAACTTACTATTATATAAAATGCAAGAGTCAAAATACATAACAGTAATCCCTGAATGTCAAGGGCAAATCACTTAGCTATAATAATTTTAAGTCCTTGAGCATTTATTATAAAGCATACTGACAATGTGAATATACACCTGGCTATATATCTCCCAATAACACATTGATTTTCAGCTATTTCAATAATGGTATAGATCTCAGCATAGGACTGTTCTATGATAGAAGCAATCATTCTAAGTAAGGTATGTATTTAAGGTTATGTCAAGTTGTGAGAAACTTACTAAGTACTTCTGTTTAAAAAGTTCCCTGTTTAATATGTTAAAACTTTGTTTACAATATTCCAAGGGTATTTTATTCCAAAGGTCTTTCATCATAAAATATTTTCAGTGTAACATTTACTATTATGTGACAATTCAAGCAGGTAATACATACTTAAGAATTTACAGTTTGTCAGAGTCAGATGTGAAGTTGTCTTTCTTAGAAAGTGACATCTAAGAGAAGACTAATGTTCCAAATACTACAATAGTACTGCTATATACAGAAAAAAACACGTTCTTAAAACAACACAAAACAAAACAGAATTGGTAGGATGCTAGAAGAGCAGACACTTGAAGAAGGATGATTGCAGGCTGGCAATGCCATGTGAAACAACACTGCACTGAAGAAACTGGAGGAGTCTGCATGCCCTGAAGGACTCTTTCATGAACCCCATTGGCCTCTCACAGCAAAGGGTCTGAAAAATCTACTAAGAAGTGCCTATGGTGATACAGACTGGAGAGGGGAACACAGTCATGTGGGTGGGACAAGTATATGCATCCTGATGCTTCCTCCTTATTTCCACCACAAGACAAAAGCTTTAATCAGAAAGAACAGTGACACTACTGGCCTTAGGGTATATTAAGGCCAGTTTTAACGAGCTTATATGATAGGTGAAACAATCATTTGAGGGTACAACCTGATTAATTAAAGGTATATTCATTAAAAATATAACAATGTATATTTTAAATTAGCAGGAAATTACTACAAACTTTATAAGAGATGTATAAGTAATAAGTCAATAGTGGAGGTAAAATGATATACTATATAATGTTTATTTAATGCAAAAGAAGGCAAAGCAAGAGCATATAATAAATAAATACAAAACAGCTAGCAATTTAGTAAAGTTTTTATCCAACGATATCCATAATCACGTTACTTATGAATGGCTTAAATATAACTTTCTTAAGAATGCAATTGTCAGATTGGATCAGACAGCAAGATCCAATTCTACTGTGTCTATTAGAAATGCAGTTAATATATACTGATAAAGATAAGTTAAAAGTAAAAAGATGGAGAAAGATATGCCATGAAAATATCCCCCAAAACCTTGAATAGCTATGTTAATATCAGAAAAAGCCAGCTTCGGAACAAGGAATACTATCCAGAATAAAATGGGACAGTATATCATCATTAAGGGTCAATTCTCCAATAAGACATAATGACCATAAATATATATATATATTACTGATAACAGAGCATCAAAATAAATGAGACAAAAATGGAAGTTAGTAAAACAAGTTGGCAGTTCTAAAATTATAATTGAGACATCAAAAATCCTTTCCCAGTAATTGATAGAACAAATAGGCAGAAAGACAGTAAGAGTATAGAAGATTTGAACACTATCAACCAAATAGTCCTAATTGACATTTATAGAATTCACCCAACAGTAGAATACACATTATTTTCAAAGACATATGAATATTCAACAAGATAGACCATATAATAAGCCAATAAAAATATCTCAAACAATTTAAAAGAGTAGAAATCATAGCTACATTTTAATAGCATAATAGAATTTAGCTATAAGTCAAACAGGAATAAATCTAAAAAATTCTCAAATCTTTAGATATTAAACATCCCATTTCTAAATAACCCAGGGTTAAAGGGGAAGTCTAAAACCAATGAAAAAATAGTCTGTATGAAATACAGATAAAAATACAACACATCAAAATATGAGGGATACAGCTATAGCAGTGCTTTCAGGGTCATTTATAGTATTGAATACTTATATTAGGAAATAAGAAATGACTCAGATCAATAATTTAATTTTTCATCTTAAGAAATTTTTTGTGTGTGTGTGTGTGTTACGCGGGCCTCTCACTGTTGTGGCCTCTCGCGTTGCGGAGCACAGGCTCTGGACGCGCAGGCTCAGTGGCCATGGCTCACGGGCCCAGCCGCTCCACGGCATGTGGGATCTTCCCGGACCGGGGCACGAACCCGTGTCCCCTGCATCGGCAGGCAGACTCTCAACCACTGCGCCACCAGGGAAGCCCCATCTTAAGAAATTTTTAAAGAAAAATAGAGAAAACTAAACCCAAAGCAAGTAGAAAGAAGTAATAAAGAATGGAGAAGAAATTAATGAAATTGAAAATAGAAAAATTAAAAAAAATCAATGCAAATAAAAGCATATTCTTTGAAAAGTTCAATAAAATCGACAAACTTCTAGTTACAGTGACCAAGAAAAAAGGGAGAAGAGCTTCCTATAAGAATGAAAAATTTCAACATCAAGAATGGAAAATAAAGGGACATTGTTACTGGCAACATCGGCTCTAAGAGGAGTCCGGTAGATAGCCTGTGACCTCAGTGTTATCACAGAGTTGGATTTCAGAGTGGTGGATTTGGAGCCCTTAGTCAAGTTCATTCCTGGTATTTGGAAGTAAGTGAAGAAAATTCTCAGTCACAACTGTGAAAACGTCGTTATAAAAATAAAAGGAATATGGGTTGTTCTAGATGACCAGAAAATTCAATATGTGATCTTTTATTAGATCTTGGATCAGAACTAAGAAATAAAAACAACTAGAAAAATATTCAGTGGCATATTTGGAGAAAATTGTTATATTGAACACGTGACATAAATATTAAAGAACATTTTGTATATCAGGCTTAAATTTTCTGGATGTGATAATTACATTACAATTAGATAAAATATCTCAAAAAAAATGAAATACAAGCTAAAATATTTGTGTGAAGTATCAGAAACTTAGTTTTAAATAATTGATAAATATGTAATCAAAATGTGTATTGTTGTGAGTGTATGTTTAGGTAGACCGAGGGTGACAGATAAAGGATATATAGCAAATAATGAAACCTGGAAACTCTAGGTAAGGGATATAGGAATGCAAACTTCTAATTTTTGAAGGTCACATATTTTTATACTAAAATTTGGGTTAAAAATAACAACGGTTTACAGTACATTCTTATGGTTAGCAGTTTATAAAAAGCCAACCCACTTCACAGTTCTTATAATTATTTTTTGCTGTCATACTGCTCAAGTGCCTTAGCCATTATAAATCTGAACTCTTCACCTTCCACCTATATCTCATCCAAATGACACATAAAATCTTTAGTGATTGTGCTGTTACATGGTGTTCTTATTGCTTTCAGCTGAGGGTAAAATTCAGTTCCGAAATTCCACCTTGAAGATTAGCATTCTAAGTACAAACTGGTAGCTTAGTCTTCCCAGAAAGCTGAGCCTGAGGCAGAGGAGTTATGTTCATTTCTAGGGAGCAGAAGTGAAAGACAAAGTGGCAAGGAGGAAGGGAGAGATGATACAAGTATAGATTATTGAACTGCCTACCACTAAGTAAGACAAATTGCAGAGTACCATGATTACTCTCAAAAATCCATACTAGCTTCATTTTGGGTCCTTCTATTGGAAGGGATAAATAGGACTGAATTTACCCACAAATTACTGAATCCTACTGTTCAAAGTTTATCCCTTGGGACATTAACTCCCACATACTTTCAGGTTGTGCAAAGGAATGTGCCAAAAGAGGTCCTGTAACGGCTCAAACAAAGAAGTCGTCAGACAGGGAGTAAGAGGGGCACAGTATGGGCGTTTTGCAAAGCACTGTCAGCTTGTGCGTACGTGAAGATTTTTATGGTTCAGCCACAGCTTATGGTCACCCTGGGAACATAGACAGTGAGATGGAGAAGATCGGAAGGATGGAGTGTGCATGTGTGTGTGTGGTGGTGTGGGTCGCGGAGGGAGGGGCTGTGGGTGGTGGAGGCTGGACTTATGGAGTCCTTTGTAACATAGAATAGCAGAAGGGGTGACTTGTCATTTCCAAGATTAGGCTGTAAAAAGACTGGCTTCCATCTTGGCTGCTTTCTCTCATGCTTTCTTGGATTTGATCACCATGTTAGGCCACCTTGTCGAGCAGCCCTGTAGGAGGCTCATGTGTCGAGGGACAGAGACTTGCCAACAACCACATGAATGGACTTGTAACTGGATTTATCCCTCCTCACTTTGAGTCTATAGGTGTGACCAGAGCCCCAGGTGGCCTATGGACTATAATTTCAGTATTGATCTTAGACAAAGGCACTTAACTAAGTCACACTCTGATCCCTGACTCCCAAAAACTGTTAGAAAATACATTTTTATTGTTAGAAACCATTAAAATTAGGTAATTTCTTACACAGCAGTAGATAATACACTCTCCTATCTCATTCCCCTTTGTGGTCTCTGCCTCAGTCACCAGGCCTTAGGCTCTCCACTGTGCCCTGTTTTCCCTCATGCCTGGAGCTTTCAAATAGTGCCACCCATGTAAAACAATATTCCGTAACACTTCTCGTTAACTGCAGCATTTCTCTAAAATCTGAACTGCTAATCACATGCCCCGTGGCATACATTAAAAGCTTTCTGTATTTTCTTGGGCTTCCCTGGTGGCGCAGTGGTTAAGAGTCTGCCTGCCAATACAGGGGACACGGGTTTGAGCCCTGGTTCGGGAAGATCCCACATGCGGAGCAAATAAACCTGTGGACCACAACTACTGAGCCTGCGTTCTAGAGCCCGCAAGCCACAACTACTGAAGCCCGTGTTCCTAGAGCCTGTGCTCCACAACAAGAGAAGCCACTGCAATGAGAAGCCCTCGCACCGCAACAAAGGGTAGTCCCCGCTCGCCACAACTACAGAAAGCCTGCGTGCAACTAGAGAAAGCCTGTGTGCAGCAACGAATAGCCAATGCAGCCAAAAATAAATAAATAAAATAATAAATTTATTGAAAAAAAATCTTTCTGTATTTTCTTAATGGAACCTATCCAATTTGGAATTATATTTCTGTATGATTACTTGGCAAATGCCTGAGATTACCAGTAAATTGTAAGTTTAATGAAGCAAGGTTTTGCTTTTTGTTTTTTTCACTCCAACACTCAATGCAGTGCTTGACACAGCTCTTGATTAATATACATTTTTTCAATTATCATATGATTATATGAGAGGCATAAGTGGTATAAAATTTTAACAATTTACAGATACATTACCTAGAAAATTTTAGTAATGTAACAAAAAATTAAAATAAGCAATGTGTTAAATTGGTGATCTAATCATATACCAAAATTACTTCTCCTAATAAAAATTGATAAGAAACATCATAGAAAGAAAAAAAAAAAACTCTGTTGCAATAGAACAAAAATTTACATATTTAGAAATAACTCATTCAATACATTTTAGAAATTCAATAGATAAAATAGTGAAGCATTATGGAGAGTCTTCAAAAAAGATATGACTAATGGAAGTAAATACCTTGTTCTTGTATGGGAAGAATCAACATCAGAAAGGTGTCTTTCTATTAGTCATGTGATACATTAACATGGTACATAGTAATTATATAAATATATGTTGTTTTCAACTTGCACTATTAAAATTATGATTTTAAATAGAAGTGTCTAGCAGGGAGGATTATGGGAGAAGTCTCTGCTGTCAGAGAGTGCTGATGCTTGCTACTTACAGGACATAGACAAATAGCTTCTCTTTTCTTAGACTAAATTCTTTATCAGAAGTATAAACTTAATTTGTAGGAACTCAGGTTTTTATAAGGATTAGTGGAAACCATTAAAAGAAAGTTCATAGCAGACTGACACCTATAAAGCTATTAATTTGTTTGCTCTTGTAATTGTTATTATTACTATTACTCTCATAGTTAGCATTGCTGCAGCATTATCAAATCTGATTAACTATTTCTGTTGAGCTCTTTTATTGAGTGGTAAAATGAGTACATACTCTCTTGGAACAGTGTCTCTCATTAGAATTACCTGGGGATTCTTGTTAGGAATTTAGTTTCTTGTGAATCTCATTAGGATATTTGGAAATGAGGACCAGGAATGCACACTTTAAAAAGGATCCGAGGGCTTCCCTGGTGGCGCAGTAGTTGAGAGCCCGCCTGCCGATGCAGGGGACACAGGTTCGTGCCCCGGTCCGGGAAGATCCCACATGCCGCGGAGCTGCTGGGCCCGTGAGCCATGGCCGCTGAGCCTGCACGTCCAGAGCCTGTGCTCCACAACGGGAGAGGCCACAACAGTGAGAGGCCCGTGTACCGCAAAAAAAGAACAAAAACAAAAAAAGAAACTGAGGTGATTTTCCACCCACACTCAAGTTATGATTTGTAAAACTCACTGTATTACCTTTTGAATTAAAGTTACATTCTCTGTGGAATTTCTATTCTACACCCAATCTAAATCTAGGATATGTCTATTTCTAATTATTTCAAACCAATTAACTTTCCTTATTTACTAATAAAATTCACATTTACTTTATTAGTGTATTTTTTTCTTGCTTAATTTTTAAAAACACTTTTAATGTGGATGTATTAATCATACCTTTCATTGTAATTAATGATAAACTGGATTCCAGAAAACTGTATGTAATTTTATTAAAATTAATCATAATGAAGTTAAAATAATCACATTTAAGAATGTGCATTTCCTTCTAATAGGGATTAGATTTCAACTGCTGTTTATATGTCCATGTATAACTCATAGAACCGTACTCTGTATTAAACTCTGATTGTTAACTGTTTTTTCTGTTCCCTCACTGTGATAATATTACCTAAAAAAAAAGAGAGACTTGGGGTTTCAAAATGGCTGACTAAGGCCATGTTTTAATCTCTTCTTCCTTCAAAAATCCCATTGAGATTATAGAAATCACAAAATATAGCAAATAAACAGTTAAAGACTTGGAGGTCCTGAAAAACCAAGAGAAGTCCCTAGTAAGAATCAATTATTCAGTTATTTCTGAAGGATACAGAGCCAATAAGATCAGATTGCCTTGAGAGGATAAACCTAATCTGAAACTTCCACAACCCAATATAAGCAAAATTAAGACACTTCAAAATAATGTGATTTCAAACGTCCTTAAATGCATCAGGTCAAGAAATATATGGGAAACTAGAGAAGACTGTCTTGTAGCCAAGTATGAAAGCTGTTAATTCTGTGCCAGTTACCTCTTAACATTTGCTGTATCTAGAGGATTTGTCCCAGAATACCTCTCCAAAGAGATCAAGTATGGCAGGTTCCCAGAGTGTTGAAGCTGGAAGGAGAAGCTGAGAGGTGTGCTGAGGAAAACTTCTGGTCATCACCATAGAAAAGGCTATTTCTTCCTGTTCAACAGAAAAACCAGACCAGACTCAAGTTCATAATTACAACCACAGCTAGAAATCACATAAAGTAAAAGTGCATCTGCTGTTTGGAAAAGAAAAATATTTAGTGTTGTGCTGAGTGAATAAAAAGAAGCCACTTAAACAACTACTATTGATCAATGCTAACTACTGTTATAAATTTACACAGAAAAATCCATAATGACCAAATATCTGAGGGGAACATAGAAGAGGAACACTGGCTGGAGCTAATGAAAGAACTATCTATTAAGGAAAGAAATTAATGGAAAAATAAACACAAATAACTTAATAAATATGCTTAGTAATGTTTGAGAAGGTAGCATTCCTGCAAAATATGAAACTTTTCTTTAAGGGAGCTTAGGAATTTAAAATAAATGCGTATGCAACCTCAGTAACATATATCCTACTAAGGGATAGAGAGAATATAAGAGCAAAAGGTATTTAGATAAATAAATAGTACAACGTATCACTGAATTAAAAACAACCCCAAAAACCCTGTTAAGATTGATGGTGCTTTCATCTGAAACATTCAGACAAAATTAATGAACAAACAAAATAATAATAAATTGCTACAAACTCCTAGGGAAAAGGAATATTTACACTTTAAAACAGTCACATTTTCTTTATTATCTGATGAGGTAATAAAACATGTATTGAGAGATGAGCCCATTCTCCAAAACAATATAGCGACGTGTGCAAGTGTGGTCAAAAAAAAGATATTGCAAAAACAACTCTGTAACTAATTATGCAAGTATAAAAAAACAAATATATTGAAGAAATATAAAAATTTAAAAATAAAGTACATACATTTTTTTTCAGAAAAAGAAAATTAATCACATAGATAAGGTCAGTAAAACTGATAATAAATTTATATATAAAAAAACTATATATGTATGTACATATATATGTAAATAGCAAAACACAGCTTATGCTAAATTGTGATAGATAATTTTATGTGTCAACTTGCTTGACTGGGCTGAGGGATGCCCAGATACCTTGTGAAACATTATTTCTGGGTATGTCTGTGAGGGTGTTTCTGGAAGAGATTAGCATCTGAATCAGTAGACTGAGTCAAGAAGATGGCCCTCACCAATGGAGGGGGGCATCACGCAATCCACTGAGGGCCTGAATAGAACAAGAAGGCAGAGGAAGGGTGAATTTACTCTCTGTTGGAGCCAGGAGGTCCCTCTTCTGCCCTTAGATATCAATGATTTCGGTTCTCAGGCCTTCAGACTCAGACTGGGACCTACGCCATTGGCTCCCCTCCACTTAGCCTTTGGGTTTGAAGAGGAACTACGTCACCAGTGTTCTGAGCCTCCAGCAAGCCAACTGCAGATCGCGGAACTTCTCAGCCTCCATAATCACGTCACCTTCATAAAAAAATTCTCTCTGCATATCTTTATATCTGCTGCAGGCTCTGTTTTTCTGGAGAAAACTGACTAAAACATAAATACTTTTTGACAACACTACTTTGGAATGTAATGCAATTTAAGTACTAAATATTTGTATTGCAAAATAATACAAGTTCAATGCAATCACAGAAATAAAACATTTTCTAGCTCCTTCAAGCAATGAGTTTTTTTATATATATATATATAACTTATTACATCTTTCCTCATGAATTTAAAAAGATACTGAAACCCAGCAGGACCCTATGGGGCTCCTGGGCACAAAAGCCTTTCTGTATCCCCTTCTCTGAGTTCCAAAGGCCAGGTTCAAACAGTTGCTAATCAGGAGAGGGGGTGGGGGATGCAGAGACAAGGGAGGAGCAGTCTAGAAACAATAGTACAGCCTTGAGGGCAGGGTCCTGGTCCCCCCCCACCCCCACCCCACCCCCGCAAAGGATATTCATAACAATACCTTTGAGCTCTTCTGCAGAACTAAAACCCTCACCAAATGGAAGATGTTAACTACGTGACGAAGCACTCTTCATTCCAGAGAAGGTAACAGTTTGCCCATCACCACCTGACGCCAGATGATATTTGGATTGAAGGAATGCACAGCCCGATCCTTATCAGCAACCCTGCCCCCTTGACTATAAGACTCTTCACAACCCCCCCTCCCTTTTTGGACACACAGTTTTGAGGACATTATACCGCTGTGTCCCCCTTTGCCTGGCAAAGTAATAAAGCTATTCTTTTCTACTTCACCCAAAACTCTGTCTCTGAGATTCAATTCGGTGTCAGGGTACAGAGGCTGGATTCGGCTTCAATACCATGCACCCATACGAAAACATACATACACACAGACACATATGTAGATGTGTTTGCTGTTTACTTCTATAAAGAACGGAAGCAAACTATGCACAGTACTCTGAAACCCGCATTTCCCACTTAAACATCAATCAAGATATCATGTGAGGACGGACATACAAGTCACATATAAAAACGGTAATATTTCTGTATTTATATGTACTATCATTTATTCAGCATTTTTACCATTTAAGAACGTTCATGTTGTTTGCTGTTTTTGTTTGTATATATAAAAACTTATAAACAAGAAGAGATATTTTAGATGGTAGGACCAACCCTTGGGTTTAGAGGTAGGGAGGGGAGAAGGATCAAGAAATTCCATGCAAAATGTATTGCTATGTTATAGAAGAAGTTATGCATAGTGATATTTTTGTTATTTGTTTGTTTTACCAGGGATATATACATAGTTGTTTATGCTGCAGTTAAAGTTGTTTTACATTTAGATACGGTCATTTCAGTTACCTGTGATGTCGAAAGCTCAGCTTCTCTGTACACCAGTGCCGAATCGAACCTCGGAGACAGAGCTTTGGATGAGATAGAAGAGGATAGCTTTATAACTTTGCCAGGCAAAGGGGGACACAGGGGGCTTCTGCCTCAAAAAACTGTGTGTCCCCACCCAGGAGGATTTGATAAGGAGTTTTATAACAATGCTTCCCAAGGGTGGGGTTGCTGACAAGATTAGGGTGTGTGCAGGGTCTCAGTGGCGGGTCTCCTAATCTAGATGAGCTTCTCTGCTCCCTTTAATCTTGCCTCAAGTGGTTTTTTGCCTCCTCCTTCCTTGATTAGCAACTGTTTGAATCTGCCCTTTGGAACTCAGGGAAGGTCAAGGAGGCTGGAATCTCGCCGACAAGAAACAGGGGACAAAAAAGAGACCTCCGTGCCCGGGAGCCTCAAAAGGGCCCTGCTCGGTTTCACATGTACCATTTATAAAGAGAGGATAGACATTTTTAAGTGTTAGAGAAAAATAAGAACCACAAATATAAAATACAAACTATTTCTAGAAAAGTTTTTAAATTGGAATACAAGAAAATGCAGAAACAAGGGAAAAAGCAAAAGAATTTCAATGAAAACCAGATATAAGAGGAAGTATATTATGGATCATAATAATTGTGAATTGATATAAAGCTTGCATTAAAAGACAAATTTTCCTAGACTGACTACTTAAAATTCTATCACTATATTATTTATAGTAGACAAATCAAAACCAAAATTTAAGACATTTAAAAGTATCTCCATTTATAGACCTGGAAACTTTAAGCAAGATTAAAACAAGATTTTCAATGTAAATCTCAGTCAAAATAGAATTTACGGTAAAAATGCTTTAAAAATCAAGGGGTTTGCTTTATATCAGTAAAAATTATGATAAACAAGAACAGAGAAACATCACAAGTGTGTAAAACTTGCACAATATAACACACATGTGAATGAGGGAAATACTCTAAAAAGTGGAATAAGAAATAGAAAATTCTAGCAGTTAAGACATACTTAAGAATTTACAATTTGTTAGAGTCAGATGTGATGCTGTCTTTCTTAGAAAATGACATCTAAGAGGTAACTAATGTTCCAAATAATGCAATAGTGTTACCGAGTCCAAGCTCACTCTGCTCGCTGCACGACAGGCCAATAAATCGGGACAGCAAGTGGTGAGGCAAGGGTTCCCAAAAAAACATCTTATCGGGGTCTGGATGCCAGTTTCTTTTACAGAACAGAGAGGGAGAGAAGGTGAAGAAGTAAAGTAAACAAGGCCATTTATCTTGCAAAATAGGAGGAGATGTGTTAATTTCTTCTTAACTGCAGCCATTCACAAGTGGGCAGGGTCAGATCGGCTCCCTGTGAGCTGAACCAAGGCAGTTTAGTTTAACATTCAGGCAGAGGGGCAGTGTTCCTTGAGGCAGGCCATTATGTATGATATAATAATAAAAGCAATGAAAAGCAAAGGTTAAATTCAAAGAAACAGATCTAACCTGGAGTCCAATTTAGCTCTTCACTGTTACAATAGTACTGTTACATACAGATAAAACAAGTTCTTAAAACAACACAAAAGTAAACAAAATTGGTAGACACAGCAGGAAGCTGGTAAGAAGAATTTAGTTAGAAGGACAGACATTTGAGGAAGGTTAATTGCAGGCTGGGAATGCCATGTGAAACAACCCTGCACTGAAGAAACTGGGGGAGTCTGCATGTCCTGGAGGACTCTTTCTTCATTAAATCCATTGGTCTCTCACAGTAAAGGTCTGAAAGATCAACTAGAAATGCTTATTAGTGATGCAGATTGGAGAGGGGAACACAGCCATGTGGGTGGGACAAGTATATGCATCCTGATGCTTCCCCTTTATTTCCACCACAAGAGAAAAGTCTTTAGCTAAAAAAACAGTGACAATGTTGGCCTTAGGGCATTTTAAGGCCAGTTTTAAAGACCTTATATGACAGGTGAAACAACATATCACCTATAGGTAGAAACTGGTTAACTAAAGGTCTACTAATTAAAGATATAACAATGTATATTTTAAATTCACAGGAAGTCATTACAAACTGCATGACATGTGTAAGTAATAAGTCAATAGGAAACAGTTTTGTTCAAATATAGCAAAGCAAGCAAAAAACTAAGAGGAAAAAACAAAGAAGGGATTATATCATAATAAAACTTGTTTTACTTGATATTAAAAAGTATCTATCCATACCCCTCTATATATTAACCTATAATATATGTGTCTACGATATGAATAACATTCAATCTATTCAAACATCGATAATGTTTTACAGACATAGAATATGGGCACTAAGAAAAATCTCACTAAATTTGCTTAAATGGCAACCATATGGACTATGGGCTGATGAATATATAATATGATAAAAATAGTTCTCAGAAAGACATTGATGTTTCAAGAATTAACTAAAAACCAAGAAATAAATTAGCTAAGCCCTCAATCAAGAAGATAACATAAGAATAATTTTTCCAAGTCATAAAAAGTTTCTGTAACAATTCAGCAGATACTTGGCTTAAAACAAGCAAAATGTGTTCCATTTATTCTCTCACAGTTCTGTCAGTATTACTTAATCTGAGTCATAGTGGCGGCAGGGCCATGGCCCCCCCAGAGGCTCTTAGGAGAATTTTTTCCTTGACTTTTCCAGTTTCTGGTGGCTGCAGGCATCCCGTCAAATGTGGCCCCATCATTCCAGTGTCTTTAAGTATCTCTCTGCTCCATCTTCACGTTGCCTTCTCCCCCATCTGTGTAAAATCTGAGTCCCTTTTATAGGGATACATGTGATGGCATTTAGGATAATCCAACATAATTTTCTGTCTTAAGATCTCAATTTAATCACATCTGCAAATACCCCTGTTTTTTTGCAATATAAGGTAACATTCACAGGCTCCAGGGATTAGGTTGTGACTATTTTGGGGGGAGACATATTTCAGCTTACTACGATGCAATTACAATATTAATAGATACACAGAGATATAATACTTTAATTTTAACTGGTATTGAAAATATTTAATATTTACTTTCAAAATATTTTTAATGACCATAGGAAAGGATTAGAAAAATGTTTCCTTCAACTGAGAATGTGTATTTATAGAAACCATCACCATCATTCTTCACTCAGGCACTGTGATAAGACAGATGATGCAAATGAATGAACTCTAAATCTCTGAACAAATAATAAATGTTGCTAAAAATCTACTGATTCTACTAGAGAGTCAAGGATGTCAAAATATCATCAGGATAGTATTGGTCATATTTTAAAGTCTACATGTTACCCTGAATCAGGCCTGAGGAACTAGAATTCACTGGTTATGGAGCAGAATTCCATGAGTAGTGGTCATAAATAAGCAAACAAATAAGTTTTTCAAATATCAAACTAAGCTTTCATACTGTTCATTAATCTCACTGAACTAGCATCTGATCCTCAGAGAAATGGTCTCAATCTCATTAAGTTGAGGCAGCTGCCATTCCAAAGAAAATAAACAGAGAGGAAGAATATATTCTATCTATAGGAGTATTTTAAAAGAATGCCCATCAGAAGCTCTGTGGTTTGAACAAGTACAAAAATACATCTATTACATTTAACTGGAATAGGGCAGAGTGAATCAGTTTCCCAGTTCTGAAATGTTAAAGGGCAGACATTTCATTTTATTTCTTCCTGGCTTCTCTACATTAAAAAAAAGATTCCATTCTTGACAGACGGCAGCAGTAGAAGGCCTTGTTACAATGCACGGTCATTCTGGTGAATGACTTTGATTACCCCGGGTCCTGGTGCTGTGAAAATCCGGTAAAACATATAAGAATAGTTTCTTTTTAGTAAAAAAAGGAAAATGCCAGGAAATTCTCTCTTGAAAGAAGAAATATCCCTTCCTATGGAAGTGAGAGAAAAAGCTGAAGCATCCTTATTTTACACAAGGTAAATGCTTTAATGAGAAATGGATAATTTTGTTTTTGAAATTTGAAAGATATACTTTCTCTCTCTTGTTTTTTTTTTCTTAACTTAAATCAACCTGAAATTTTATATGAGTATATAATTTATCTTTAATTCTTTGAATTGAGTCTGTTTTAGAAACAACAACAAAAGTTCTTTACAAAAGACTTTTTAATATAATTAAGATTTATAAGACTGAGCTCCATGAGTTTAGGACTGATGTCTTTTGGAAAGTTACAGAAATTCCATAGCTTGGAGAAGGACCTGCCCCTAAATCAGTGCTCCATAAATATTGTTGAATGAATTAATGATAATTTATATTTAGTTTGGACTAAATGACCCTTAAGTAAATGAAAATTAATAAAATAGGTTGTTTTATTGCTAGCTCAAGTCTGTTTCACAGTGAGCCCAGTGAATATTAGATAATATATATTCTGCAACTATTGTGATGCATTTCTAAGTGGTATCCTATTTCTCAATAAAGGATGTCCTTGTGGTTAAGTGGCTTTCGTTGCTTTAAACAACAAAATCCAGTATGTAAAAATGATCGGTGTTGAATTAGTTCATGGTACACCATTATTAGAAACATTTGGGCTTCCCTGGTGGCGCAGTGGTTAAGAATCTTCCTGCCAATGCAGGAGACACGGGTTCATGCCCTGGTCCGGGAAGATCCCACATGCCGTGGAGCAACTAAGCCCGTGGCCACAACTACTGAGCCTGTGCTGTAGAGACCACGAGCCACGACTGCTGAAGCTCGCGTGCCTAGAGCCCGTGCTCCGCAACAAGAGAAGCCACCACAATGAGAAGCCCGTGCACCACAAGGAAGAGTAGTCCCCGCTCCTCAAAACTGGAGAAAGCCCGCGCACGGTAACGAAGACCCAATGCAGCCAAAAATAAATAAATTAAATAAATAAAATTTAAAAAAAAAAGAAAGAAACATTCAAAAATATGCTGAAGTTCATAGGCTAAAAACCTAACTTGGAAAATAAAAAGTTAGATTGTTTCAGGAAATATACCAGGACTAACATTTATTTGGTGAAGGGAAATTCTTCTTTCAAAACTGCAATACTGGCAGTACTTTGAGCTATCGGCTATTCACTTAAAAGTGAACGCATGTTGTATTTTGTTTATTAACAAAATGCACATAAAATATTGCCCCCCACACCTAATCACTTATTAATAAGATTTTATTATGATCGTATCTAAAATATTAATTTTATTGATTGTAGCTTTTGAATATGTCTGTTACCCAGTGGAATAATTTTCAAGTCACTGCTAATGTGAAAATGGGCCCAGTCTCACGGTTATCCAAAAATAAGCCCCCAAACCCTTAAAGTATAACACCAGTGACCTTAATTCTTGCATTCAAACTGAAGTATACAAAAGTCTGAAAAACGAGACCCATATTAGAGAGACACATCACGCCATTTTAATTATTTCCAAATAAAAATCTAAAACTTTTTCAAATACACACACATATACAGATGGAGGTGGGGATAAGGTGGTACCAGAGAACCTCTTTAAAGGGATAGATCATGAGATTGAAATCATTTCATTGAAATTTTTCTATAAATAAAGAAGACTCACATTGAACTCGCTGCTGCTTTTACATTTTTACTATATATAATATTGCCAACTTTTTCCATAAAATGAGGCATATGATTATATGTTGAAAATGGTATATAGTAAATATATAAGATTTTTTGATAGTTGCTGATTTTAAGAATTTCTTTTTCTCTTTCATTTCATGTATACCTATTTCTTACATCTTATAGTTGCAGTTATTTTAACTTTCTCTTGAGATTAACTTAGAAATAAATAACTATATTTCAAATTTTTAAAAATCCTATAAGATTTTTTAAGATAAAATCATTAAAAAACATTTGTGTATGAGAGTCTCTTCCACTGAATATCAGAATGTATGAAAAACCCACTCTGGTACAATTATTTGGAAAAACAGAAAGTAACTTCTTAAAAATAAAATAAAGAGAAAAGGCATAAAAGGCAAAATTTTTCAGCCCCAAAGTAACATATTTGTTAACAAAATTATTGCACAAAACAAAAAAGTATAAGGAGAAATAATCACATGTAATAGCACTAGAAGTAGTCAGTGTTAAGCTTTTGTTTGCCGTCAAATAGATGCATTAGTAAAGTTCTTAAATTGTGTGATAAATAGTAGGAACTATAGGAATGTTTGTCTTTGCTATTGTTTTTGTTATTATGTATTTTATCTAAATTATAAGGTTTTTTAGATTTATCTTGTGTTTAAGGCCCAAAGGTTTAGAATATATCATATAGTTATATAATTAGAGAGGTCTTACTAGTTTGTATGACATTTTTATTATTCACTATTATCCATTTTCAGAAGGTTTGTAAATTATTCAAATAGAAAACTAATTGGACAGTATACTTCTTGAAATATATTCTTGTTAAACTAAGTTACAGCAACGTAGTCATATTAATGCAATACCCAATGTTTGTAATATTATGGATGAGCACTATGTGAGAAAAATACATTTTAAAATATTGTAAAACCACTAGTAAATACAGAGGAAAAGTACTACCTTTTCTTAAAGTTAAAATTAGAAAACAGAGCAAAGGCAAATGTTTATATAGATACCCACAAATAAAAGCATTTGGAAAATAATTGAATCTTAATTCTAACTATACATTACATAAGGTATTACATATACATATAAAGTATTAAGTTACATTGAATATTCTAAAGTCATTACTTTTATAACTTAAAAATTACCTATGAAATAACAAAGAAAAAGCTCAAGTTATACATGTGATGGAGAATGATTCAACTCAAAGCTCATAGATAAGTTATTTAAGATCTGGATGAGGATGAAAAAACGTCAAAGCAGAATACAATCTTTGCTACAACCGAGGTGATAATTATTATGGGACTTAAGGTGGAGAGATGATCATTTATATCAGGGGATTTAGTTGGGCTTTAGGATGAAGGAGGGAATGTCTGAAATGAAATTTGAGAGGACAATATCATCAGGGAGAAATTTCGGTAAAGTAGGTTAAACAACTATAGAATGTAGATCAATCAAGGGGGAAACACATACATACGGAAAGCATGTTGCGGAAGTGAAAATAATTGTGTTGAGAACTTTTTTGTTTTTATTGTGGTTTCTAGTTGTTATAAAATGCCCCTAGGAAATTAAATGTGAAATGAAAATTTTTATCACTGGATAGGAAAATAGACTAAATATAATCACTAACACACAGTACTTTAATGTAGATAAGGCTGCATTTGAAGTGTTACTCGTGTATTTATTTATTCTTGACAACAGATATGAATATATTATCTCCATTTTACAGATGAAGAACAAAGACCCAGAGACATTAAATAGCTTGCTCAAGTAAACACAGCCAATAAAAGGCAGATGTATTTATTTTACCCAAATAGTCTGACCTCAAATCTGTGCTCTTAACAATTACACTAAATACTGTTTCTCAAATTTTTAAGAGTAATGTCCTTGAACAAATATAACAACACTTCAAATTCTCATTGTTCTTCCACTTATGAATTCAAGCTATGCCATTTGGTATAAAAATTTATTTTTCCAAGAGTATCAAACTTACTAGAAATCTTATAAATATTCTTAAATATTTATTCTCAGTACCCTCTCTGTTGTGTTCTTAAACCTGAATACGTAACATGAGTGGAAAAATGACAAACTCCTTTCTTTGAAGAGTAGGGAACTTGCAGATAAATAAGATTATATTTAGAAATTCATCATTCCTTCTCCTATTGAATGGAAAATAATTATTGATAAAGAGCAGAGTGGTTGTTGCAAGAATTCAGTGAAATAAAATAAAACAAAATATATGAGTAAGAATAAACAATCTGAACTATATATACTATACATGCCAGGTACTAAAGAATATATGGATTTGATTCAAATCATGCTTTATTCTTTCTATTTTTATCTTGGACTATTTTTGTTCATTTACATTGAAAATAAATAATTTTCCAATTATTTATTGAAAAAGTACATGAGTGTACTCAGCAGACAAATTCAGAAAACTTGACAAAATCTGTAAACATTGATTTAAATAAAAATATCACCCAAGAGTTCTTTGAAGAGAGTCACAACAAATGTTTGGGCTCTGAGTCAGCCTTTGGTATTTGTTTTCTTTGACCACCCTGAGATCACTGATTTTAACTATCTTCTGAGGTCTGGAGAGTGAATATTTCTCAGCTGCCCAATTTGTTCTGAAAAAGTTAGCTCTCAGGAGAAAGCTTCATCTTTCAGACCTCTTTTTCACATTACCCTCTAGCTGCCAATGCCACGGTATATATACTCCTAAGAGATGACCCAAAGTTTCTAAGATGTCTTCTAAGTAGCTAGAAGGGAATATCAGAGATAGTCTCTCTCTCTCAATCACACACACACACACACACACACACACACACACGCTTCCACAAACACAGAGCTTGTAGTCAGTAAATTGTAGATTGGTGTGGTATTTGCAACACTGCTTATCTGATTTCTTCCTAAAGATGTTAACCTTTACAGAGTATCAATCCTATGCAAAGTTGTGAAATAATCAAACCATGCCTTTAGTGCCTTTGGTCTGACACAGAGTATTGTTCCTTTTTGAAAGGCAGCTTATTCTAACTCTTCTGTTACTCCATGTCCTTCATGTGCTTCTCCTCCTACGAATCCCTCCAGCCTGCCGCATTGACACCTACATAAAGGTCTGAAAAGCTCACTCCCGAAAATGTATGTTAATATCTTACCAGCTTCAAAGTAGTTCCTATTTTAGGTGTGTTTTGCATTTTCCTATCTTCCATCATCACATGTGCTAGAGCATCATCTTTTGCTCCCTGAACAATCTCAGCATTTTTGACCATATGTGTATGAGTTTATATCTAGACTCCCTATTCTGTTTGTTTATCCTTATGCTAATACTACACTATTTTAATTATAGTAGCTTTATAATAAATCTTGAAATTATGTAGGGTATGTTCTTTTCCAAAATGGTTTTAGCTAACTTAGATCTTTTGTATTTATATATAAATTTTAGAATCAGTTTGATTATTTCTTTGTAAAAAGACTACATTAAGTCTATAGAGCAACTTGGAGATAACTTCATAATATTGTTTCTCCATTTATTTTAGTTTTCTCTAGTTTATCTCAGCAATGTTTTATAATTTCTAGTCCTCAGCACTTACATATATTTTATCAAATGTATCACAAAGTATTCATGTTTGTTGATGCTACTCTAAGTGGTATTTTTAAAATGTTCAATCTCTAATTTTTCCTTGCTAGTATATAGAAAAACAATTGACTTTTGTATATTAATATTGTACTCTGTTTCCTTGCTAAACAAATTTGCAAGCTCTAGTAGCTTTTTAAATCGATTCCTTAAGGTATTCAATGTACACAAACAGGTCAGCTGTGAATGAAGAGTTGTATTTCTTTCTATCCAATCTACACAGTCTTTATTTCTTTCCCTTGCCTAATTCCACCAACTAGTATTTCTAGTTTATTTTTGAATAGAATTAGTGAGAGTGGAAAAACCTTCCTGTGCCCAAACATAAGAGTAAATTTTATAATTTCACCATTACATAAAACATTAGCAGTAGCTTATCCAGTTTAGAAAGTTACTTGTTATTCCTAGTGTTTACTGTTTAGGTCTATGATCCCTTCTGAACTAATTTTCTGTTTGATTAAGGTAAAAGTTGAGGTTATTTACCTATTGTTTCATATGGATATCTACTTGTTCCAAAAGGATTTGTTCTAAAAGCATCCCTTTCTCCACTGGCATTTTTGTTGAAATTAATTAACCATGTATGAGTGTATCTATTTCTTGATATTCTGTTACATTAATCTATGTTTCTATACTTACACCAATACCATACCAATGTGATAAAGTATGTTTAGAGTAAATCTCTGAATCAGGTAGTACATGTGTTCCAACTTTTATTTTCTCTTTGAAAGTCATTTGGGCTTTTCCAGGTCCTCTGCATTTTCATAAAATATATAAAATCACTTGTCAATTGCTACAAAAATAATAAATATTTTTCTGCAGTATTAATTTAGATTGTGTTAAATCTAGATTGATTTATTAATGATGACATTTGGAAAAGTCCATTTAATAAAAAAATTATCATGCCTTCTTATAATCATTATCATACTTCACATAATGTATATAACAAATAAAACATATACAACAAAAGAGCCTATAGTCATTGGTATAAAATATTATGATCCATCAAATGACAGTGAGGTGTTTCTAGAATTTGGATCAGATGATGACTCAAGGGTTTGTTTGCTGGCCTTAGAAATTATGTGGATAATTGAGGACATACACACACACACACACACACACACACACAATTTGGAAATGTAACATAAAATATCGTCTTTTAGAGCAATCTAATAAGGAAAGATACATTCATATCAAATTAAACAAACTAAAAGATTAGGCCAGCAGAAGAAGTCATCACTTTCATAGGGAAAAAATAAGCATGTATAGATGACAAGGGATAAGTAAGAGGAATATTGCAATTGTAGTTCTCATTATAATGTGGGAGCTGTAGGCAAGAAGTATTTCATAGAAACAATGAGCTTCCTGGATTACATACTATGAGTTAACTTTGTCATAGCACAATAGTTTAAAAATCCTAATTCAAACTCATAGTCTTTTGATAGTGTTGAAAATTCATTTGGTGGGAGTATGGATAAATTGACTTTCAATTAATGAAATTACTATAACAATTCCTTTATAAATACTTAAGAGATTTAAGTGTATCCTAGCATTTTTGCTTATTTGGTACTGCTTATAATTTTGCACTTATCCATTATTCATACATGGAACGCATGAGTCAGAAAACACCCATACTCATTAAAGTTAGAGGTAACGTACATAGGCAAGGTTCCAAATTTTATTCTACTGGTAAGTTTGAAACTTTGCTTTTGCCATTTTTCTTTTCTTTTGTAATTGTAATTGGACTTACCTCAGTAGGAAAATGTTTTAAACTTGACTGCAGTTTCCATATTCTCTTAATTTTTCTTTGCATTTTATTTGATATATTTTTCTCAAAAAACATAGTAATGGTTTAAATGTAAATAATTAAATATACCATTCATTCTTGTTAAACATGTTTGGGAATTAAAAATGACTGTGCCCATTGGCTCCTCTTTTCTGTTAGTGGCTGGTGTAGGAATCAGGCTCTGCATGACTATGCAGATTGAGACTGGGAAATGTGAAAGGCCAACAGAAGAAATAGGAGTTAGCAAAGAACATTAATTGTTTTTAATGACGTGCTCTGTTTAGGTTAGAGTGGGCCTAAATTATAGTTTGTCATTTTTATAAGAGTAAAGCAGTTCACTGATATCACATTAGATTATTTTATTTATATTACAGGGCTCCTTACTAGTTGGTAACCCCTGAATGTCGTCTGGCTCATCTATTTCCGTATCACACTCTAACATGGCCAAGAGTTCAAACTGAGTTGCCCCTACCTACCTTTCCATCCAGAAAAGACTTAACACCACATATCTCATTGATTCCAGGTCTTTTACCCCAAAGTCTATAAGGCTATTTCTTAAAAATTCCCTGACTCATTGGTTAAAATATCTATGAATTGAGTCAACTATGCTAGAGACAGGACTGTGGGTTGGAACAAGGCTTTAATTCTGAAATTGGGGACTTCCCTGGTTGTCTAGTGGTTGAGACTCCACACTTCTACTACAGGAGGCACAAGTTTGATCCCTGGTTGGGGAAGATCCCATATGCTATGCGGTGTGGCAAAAAAAAAAAAAATTCTGAAGTTTAAGAGGCTGGGAGCAGAAAGGTATAAGCACCCTTTACATCGTTGCACAATTCCTTTACCTTCCAGAAGTAACTGGCTACTTGATCAAGAGCCTTGAACCTGGTGCGACATAAAGGAGGTTTAGTAGCTCAAACAGGTGGCTTTGGAGCCTCTAACCTTGTCAGAGAACTTGAGGGAAACATGTCTGGAGCTTTAGCATAGATATACAGGTATCCAGTTGCTGACTATGTGTAATGCAGGTATTCTCTTGAAAGAGAGATCATTTTGGTGATCCTCTGCTAAAGCATTAACAAGAAAGAGTCTCTGATATACATCTACTCTTTAATTTAGCATAAAAGAACCTCTTTTATTGCCCCTTTTCATTAGTACTGGTACATAAACTTCAATGTAATATAAGGTTGCCTTTAAGTAGGCATGAACTTTTCACTGTTTCATATATTTTTCATTTTAACACTGTCTTCTTCGCATTCATTCTAACAGTAGTACAGGCCTCTTGAACTTAGGTCTGCATGTTGCCGAACATTGTGTAAAAACCTAGTTTATATACAGACGAGAGCAGCAAGATTCTCACACACATGTTTCTTTTCTGGATGTGAAAAATAATTAATTGTCCATTAAACACTCTCAGTGTCCATTACTCCTGGCGTGTGATTGTACTGAACAACTCTGTATTTTTCTGCTTATTGTTTTATCAATTCTCACGGGTGGGTAGGGTTGAAATACAATTTATGTGCAGCAATACTTTATCACTTTTTCACCATTATGAGATTAAAAGGTCAATACCATTCTAAAGGTCATAACTGACAGGTTATTTGCAATATTTTTATAGATTTACAAGAAGAAAAATTAATTTGTTGCATCTGTTCACACTAGAAAAACTGTTTTTGGAAAAGTCTTTCCTGTAGTAAAGATTCATGGTTCTGCTGTTTTAGGTATGGCCTATAGTTTCAATAATATTGTGGGGCTTGGAATGTAAGTGTAACTAAAGGCACAAATTCTGTGCCTCAGATAATCATAGGATTATAAAATAGTTTCTACTTTGCCCTCAATTTTATCTTACCTACCTGTCTGATAAGCATCATGTTTTAGCCTTGGTTTCCTAGAAATCAGGACATGAGGAAAATCTTACATATTCAATTATTGTTGGAGGAGTGGTGATCAACTGAAAGCAAAAGTGTAGAAAAAGAGGGATAGGAAATAAAATGTCATGTTTTATCAAACTGAACATAGTTTCAAAAAAAAGTACGATTGCTCAGTTATGGAACATCTCCATGAGATTACACAGCACCACATAGAGCAGTTCCTTGAAGGAAGAAAGGAAAGACATTTCTGTTAGTTGCTTTCCACCTCCTGTCTCTTGTAATCAAAATCTTTGTGAGGCATTAATTCACCTAAACTGGGCCACTAGGAAGGCAGGAATTTTCAGTTGGACATGAGTCCAGCTCAGGTGGACTGGATGCTGGAGCTGCTGGAGCTCATGCCTTGGAGGGCACACAGGTGGTCATGTCTAATATCCATCCCTGGTCCTTTGGCACCCTGGGACAACTTACGGTGTTCAGAGATGAGAGGCAGTCACTGGAGCCAGGATTTTAAAATCATTGCCTTCACTCTGGAAGTGAGGGAAATGAATGAGACCCAAGTAACTATGAGTGGTGTATTGACTCGGTCTCTAACAGTTTACCCTTCATGCCAATTAAATAGCATACACTCTTATGATATACAAATCTGTTACTAGTAAAAGAGGCCCTGAATTCTATCTCAAGAAAGAAGGAGCAACTACAATCCCTCAGAGTAGAGGTCAATGTCAATATCCTTCAATATAGTCCTTGATGTTACAGGTGATCCTAGAATCAAAGTTGATATTTATCTTATACTTCCTTTACCATTCATTCTAGATTTCAGTCACCTTTGGACAACATTTTTATTCTCACTCATTTGTCTGATGGAGTGATGAGAATTTCATCTCTTGAGGCATAAGACTGTTGATAAGAATTTTCCTACTTCTACCACTCAGTTTTCAAACCTTTAACTTTCACCAGACCCTGTTAAGTCTCTTGCTCTGTAGTTCACTAGGACCTAGACCATTTTGATGTTCCAGAAAACAACATGCTGATTCACTATATTAGTGATATACTCATTAGACCAGGGAAGCAGTAAGTAGCATGTGGTCTTATCTACTAAGACACAGGCAAACCAGAGGGTGAGAGATAAAGTTTCAAAGATTCATCCATCTGCAGTTATTTGTGACGTTTTTGTGAGTCTAGGGCTCTGTGACATTAGAGGAAATTCTCCTAATTTATAATACTTGTTACACTTTGAACTTCCAGCCTATAAAAAATGAGGTGTGGTTTTTAGTGGACCACTTGAATTTTAGAGGGCTTGTGGTTACTGTTCTGGTGTTTTTATGTGGTATTTTAGAAGATAACTTGATTTGAGTGAAGCATAGAGAGGGTGCTACATGATATTGCAGCCTACCACTTAGGTATATAATCCAGCAGATCTGATGGTAATAAATATATCTGAGGTAGGTAAGGATGCTAGGCAGAGTTTTAAGGGATTCTCTACAACCAGAAGTTGTATAGATAGAGGTGGAAAAGACAAAGGCCTGGTTGAAAGTTTGGCATGGTCTAGCGCCACTATGGAAAATTAACTACTATCTCATTGCAGTGCCCCCTCTCTCCCTGGGATGACCAGGGTTTTGGTGATGGGAAATATTCCGAATAGGCAAAGATACAAGCAATACACTTAGTTATCCAATATGTATGTCTGATGTGTGGAAATACTCTAAATTCTGTGCTGTGGTAGAGAACTCTGCCATGAGGTCGATGGCCTGAAAAGAATAATGCAAGAAGCTTAGGGCTAAGGAGTTCTAGGGAAAATACATATGGATTATTTAGAACACTTTAGTAAGGGCTGGGTTGGAGACTACAGAAAGAGTAAATCATGATTATTCTCCCTACCATGGGAAAGAGGAAGCCATGGAGATGGATGGTTATTCTTACTGATTCAAGCAGCCAGCATTATAGTAGAGAAAGATAGAATCTTCCATTCTAAGCAATTCTGAATATTAAATTTGCTCTGGATATAGATTTGGGCTCTCCTGTTCTCAATTCACACTTTTTTCCAAGAACGAAGTAAACTATACCACCTATACACTGAAGACCCCCAAATTCAGTATTTGGGATCATTGGAAAGGCGGCCGTATTTTCATAGAAGATAGTGATGGAGCAGACAAGGATGTAGGAGGACTGTGAAAAAAATGTACAAACTTGGAGGCCAGTCAAGAAATGTGAGTATTTTAAAAAGGAAAAAGAGTTCAACTGTATTGAATGTTGTTGCTAGATCAAATAAATTTAGATATCAGATCTTAACAAAGCAAAGTCATTTGAAGTGTTAGGTGCAAAGCACACATAGAGGTTGGTTAAAAAGTGAGTAGGTATGTAGGTGAAGGCATCCTGAATCCACTAAGAATTTTACAAACAATTTTCCATTTTCTAGCAATTTTTTTTTTACATTTTACACATTGACATCAAGCATAATTTTGCCATATCTTAAATGATGACTGCTAATCTACTTCTTTTTTGTTTTACTAAAACCATTTACCCTTTTATCTCCTTCACTCCTTACTTCACTGACTTTTGATCTAAAAAAATAAAAGTGAATATATCATGAGGCTTGACCTATTGCCATTTTCCTACTCTATTAATCTCTCTACTTTCTTATCCTGTCACTATAGATCCACTGACTAACCAAAAAAAAAAAAAAATGCAAGTAACTAATTAAGATAGTGTGTCTATCATTTTACCTCTTATTATTTCTTTGTATCTTCATAGTAATCCTATAGGAATATCATTTCTTTTACTCTCATTTTACAGATGAATAACCTGACACTCAAAGTCACAAAATACGGAAGTGGTAGAAGTGGGTTTGAAACCCATTCATTCTGATTCGATACTTGTTTTTTGATCACAGCTCTCTATTAAACCCTCACCAATCATTTGAACTACCCTTCTGTTCAAATTCCTCATACCTTAAAGCTTCCCATGAATTAGCTATTGAAAGATGTCATTAATATAGAGTAACCTCTATGTCACTTCTATCCTCTTTCTCAGCTCTTGACCTTGCCTTGTACTTCACTAGAATTATTAGGGTCAGAAGACACAAGATAGGTATTTTCTTTGTCAATCACATAGTATTTTTTATTCAGAAACTCAACTACATGCTTCCTTTTCCTCAGTTCCAAAGGCTGGGTGCTCATTTCTTTTGCAAGGTTATATCAACTGTCTCTGCATTGGATTCTATCTTCTTCCATCTGTTTCAGTACTGAAATATTGCCCTATATTTAGGACTTTCTCTCTTCTACATTTTTAGTTCTCTTATCAGTTGCTCTTTTCTCTGTATGTATAAAAATACTTAAGTATTTCCCATAGTGGTTAAAAAATAAATCAACAACAACAACAAAAATATTCTCAAACCTGTGTACTCCTATAACTATTTATTGAAATAAAGAAATATCTAAAGCTGCCTAGTAAATGTAGTCATAATCAATGCCAAGATATATCCAAAGTGAAATTATTAGACCTTTTGAATAAAGAAAGAGTCTTAGCATACTCAAGACAAAATAATAATAATAATTTATTGAACTACTATGTGTGTGTACCCAGTTTATTCCTTATCATTCCATTGTGTGACTGTAGCAAAATCTGTGTATTCATTCTATTACTGATGGACATTAGGGTTGTTTCCATTTTTTGGCTACATTATATGTAGTGTTGATACCAATAGTTTTGTTCAAAGTTTTAGGTAAATATGTATAGTAATTTCTATAAATAGGTTACTTATCTAACAGTGGAATTGTTGGGTAATATGGAATAATATTGTTCAGTTTTAGTACAATACTGACAGTTTTCCAAAATAGTTGGGTCAATGAACACTAGATGTTCAGTTGTTCCATAAAATTGCCAACACTTGATACTGTTTTTCTTTTCATTTTACCTGTTCTGTTGAGTGTGAAAGATTTCTTAAATTCAGAAACCAGTAAACATAGAGGAAAAAAATATACAAGTTTACCTACATAAAATAAAGATGTTCTACTTATCAAGAGACACCTTTAAGAGTCTAAAAAGGCAAGCTTCAGCATGGGAAAATATATTTGCAATTCATATATTTGTAAGATACACATAAATATTTACTAAGAAATTGAATAAATTTGAATTTATTCAAATAAATTTCTATGAATAAATCATAGAAAAAAATGAACAAAACACTTGAACAGGGCTTTTACAAACAAAGGTATCCAAATAACCAATACATATATGAAAAGGTGCTTAACTTCCCTAGATGTTGGGGAAAAGGCAAAATAACACTTTATACCAATCAGAATGGCTAATCTGGAATATATTTTCTTTTGTTTCTACTAAGTTTCTGGAGTGATACCAATTAGTCATATCTTTAACTTTTTGAGTTTGTATTTCCTTGACTCTATGAGTAACGTAAATTTAAAACCCAAATCCTACAAAAGAGCAGAATTACCGTATATGATTTTTCACGAGAGCTTGCCTTGCATTCTCCATCTAGCATTCAGGCCATTTTGGAAGATTTCTGTCATGTAAACACATGTACTTTTTATTTCCTGCTGATTTTTCCATAAAGGTATAACCCTTTCAAAGTCCCAGTTTCATCCAAAATATCGATTCCAGCTGACCATCTTGTGTCAGTACAAAATATTGTCTCCTATTCCCTCTAAGGCTATCCAACCTTGGGATCTGGGATAAATATACCATCATAGGCCTTCAGGGAAGCCTTGGTTTCAGGGGCAGTTTACTTGTCTGACTTTCCACTTATTTTCACTGTCAGCCTCCTACCTCCTGGTTTGGAACTAAAAATGTTAGCAGTTGGATTTGAGTCTGAGCTGAACGTTTCTGCATATCATACAGACTGAAAACATGTCTGAAGATCAAATTGCTGCATGAGAATATGTAGAATGAGGAGAGACTATAAGCTAGAAAAAAAAATCTACTGGAATGTTCACATTTAAGAGGCAAATGGAGAAAAATTAACAAAGGTGAAAAAGAAAGAGTAGAAGAAATTTAAAGTAGGAAGTTTTCCCAAGATGTTTGTTAATGAAGAAAAGGAGAGAAACAGTATGATAATTCATGTGAGGTTTGCTAATAAGCAGGATTTTGGTTAATTTGATGAGACAAACATGAGCAACTGCTGACGAGGAGGATTCTTTTTGAAGGAGAAATATGGAGGAATTTCTGAAATATGGAGGAATAAATATTCCAAGATTGAGTCATTGTAAAATGTCTCTCTTTAAGGAATGATGTCGGATCTATATGATTGATATCTGACTGACATTTTACAACATTTCCATGTATGGAACAGTATGGATCATTGACCGAATAAGTTGTTCCAACTTTAAACAGAAAGTTTTCTTAGTCCTACCAGTTCATAGAGATCATATTACTCATCTCTACTCCACTGAAGAAAGCCATTGCCAATATTTGCATATCTAAAGGATTATTTGACCATATGCCTCTCTTATAACCCTAAGCTTGCTCTCCTCCAAAAAATGGCAAGATTATTTCTCCAATTAATTAATTGATAAATTTGTCAGCTTCTCTCTTTTTCTTCTCCTTTTGTTCTCTTCAATTCCCAAAACTGTGCCATCTGCTATGCACAAAAAATTTTGCTAATATTAGCTATCTACTACTGGTGGCTACTTATGCATAGCTACTCTCCAAAAATTTCATGCTAAGCCATGCCAAGGATACATTTATATATTTTTTTAATTTGCTTTGCAAGTGTATTCAATATGTCCTTATTGTTAAATAAAGTGGACATTTTTCAACCCTCATTTTCTTTGGACTCTGAAAATTTTTCATATCTATCGCATAACATTTTCATAGTTATATATGTACTTCCAATGCTGCCCATATTACTCAGTTTTGTGTTCTGGATTCTCCTTCCCTAACTGTATTCCAATGCTGAGGTTGCTCATCTAACCTTGAGACATCTCTTCTTAAGAAAGTCATACATTCCCAGATGTTTAAATGGTGATGATAGTGACGGCAATAATAGCTAACATTCGTGAATATGTATAAAACTCTAGACGTATGACAAGTGTCTTGCATATAATATCTCATTGAATTTCCACAATAATCCTCTAAGATCAATGTCAAGAGGTGCCACTGCAATCCCGCTTTTGCAGGTGAAGAAACTGAGGTATAATCCTTTGATTAGGAAAATTGTTTGTAAATGGTCAAGCTTTTAAACCCAATTTATCTAGTACCTCTGCTTGTCTATAAGCCCATTGTACTCAGATACTTTCTTTATAGCCCAGAAATCTTATTTTTTCTACTTGGTAATATCTTGCAGACAATTGGACAGCTCCACTCAAATCTTACTTGTCCCAAACTTAACTTGTGATATTATTCCATCAAAATCTCTCCTATTCCTGAATCTCTTTCTTAGTAAATGGATTGACATTCCATTAATACAGTTATCGCGCAAGACACCTTTGCCCACCTGTCACAAAGCACCAAAAATTCTTTATTCTCCCTCCTACATTATTTATTTTCTCCATTTCTACTGTCACCTCTTTCCAGCTGCCACTGTCTTTCTGTTAACTGCTGAAATGACCCTTAACTTGTTGATCTGAATTCCTTTTTTTTTTCTTGCTTTCCAATCCAGTATTCAGACTGCAAAGGAAACAGTTTACAGAAACACGAACTCATCCTACTGTTATCACATGTAAGGTATTTCCACAATTTCTCTTTTCTACTTAATAAAACTGCAAACTAAGAATAATTTCAGGTTTTTTTTTTTTCTTGATATGATCCCTTCCTACTCTTTTAAGCTCATTCCATAGCAGTCTCTTCCTCTCTTTATATTCATGTTGAACTTTCTTTTTCAGGAGGCCTGGGCTCTAGAAAGTTTTTCATCTGTTAGGAAAGTCTTTGCTTGCTTCCAAATGCACCTTACCCTGTGTTGTGTTATACCTCCATGTGGTATATTTTCTTGGCATATTTTGACTTTGCTTAGAAGAGAGTAGGAAATTTGCCACGTGTTCAAGACACAACTTGTTTCAGCCCAATACTAGAAAATGTGCAATTTCCATGCGTATGTAAAGTAGGGAGGAAATACATGGCTAGCCTAAGGTAAATTGGACAAAACAATTACAAAGTAAACTGACAGAAAGAGGGCCGAACACTGATCTCCCCAGTTCTTTGTAGGAGGAGTGTATTTTTCTCTTGACCATATGTTTTCATAGATGTTAATGATGTGCTTTCCCTTGTTCTTCTTCTCTTCATCCTTCACCTCCTCTGTCTTCTCTTTCTTCTCCATTTCTTCTTATTTTCCATTTGAACTAATTTCTTTAAAAAATTCACGACATTTCTCTTCAATATATGTAGAGGAAATCTGAAATTCATTGAGAAAGAATTTAGGGACATTGAAATAGCTCCCACCACTCGCACTGGAGGTCTCAATACAAAGAACTTATCTGATATCAATGGATTTTTAATGTTTTGTATGAAAATTAAAAACTTGATTCTCTCCATGCCCTTTTCCCTTTATCTGTCTTCAATTTCTACAGAAGAGTGAATCTATGAAGATTTCTCTTTAGTCTCTGATATTAGTTTCATTTCACTCACATTTGTGTTTGGCTATGCTCATCACTTTACAAATTATTGTCATTAATTAAATTTTATTTCGTGTAAAATAATATACAATGATATTTTTATTTCTTTTACTTTAACTTTCCCACCTCCTCTTGCCGTACACTGTAAGATACTCTCTCATTCTACCCATTATGCCAACAATATATTCTTCCAAAGTCTTAATGGAAAAATGTATCATTAAAACACTTTATTACCGTTATGCAAAAAACACTGTAGGACCTTAAGCAACAAGCCACTATACGTAGTCTTCATACTGAATTAAGCTGCATTTTGACAGGAAAAAATAAAAGAAAAAGAATTTCCTTAAGATAGCGAGAGATGTCGTTCCCTTCAGACCTGCTCTACAGTTTTCAGTGGGGAAGGATTTTATTCTCCAGCATGGACTTTGACATTCTTTCTACACCAGCTTTTCAGTTGAGATGATAGTACTAGATGTTTGGGGAAGTAAGTTTACTGATGGGAAATACATTTATATGCAAACCTATGCCTCCCCCCAGCCCCGCCTCATTACATTAAAGAAAATCTCACTAAAAGGGGCTTTTTGGCAAAGAGTAAGGAAAATTCTGGTTTTTGATCATCAAACTTGATATATTGATCAATATTTGAAAAGACAGCTTAAATGATTCAAAATTTGCATATGTTTATACAGGATACGTACCTCACCTTTGGCACTCAAAGTGACAGTTAAGGAGATTAGCAAAGAATAAGTGCTTGGAATGCAGTTAAATGCAGCATAAGTGGATCCTTTTCTATAACAGTTTTAATGGTTACTTAACCTACATATGACTCCATTTCTCCTACAGAAAAATAGGGATAATATTGATCATTCGTAAAACTTTTTAATATGTTACCCCATTAATCTCCTATTGTTTTGTATAACCCAGAGAGAGAAGAGCTCTAGACAAAATACAGAGGCTGTGATGCTGGCACTCAATTTTAGATACAGAAACTGATATACCCAAAGGCTTGAGCTATTGCAATTTAAAGCTGTTACAGGAGTTGCAATCTTTCACAACAAGCTGAAACTAAATAACCTGGACTTTTGCCTCACTAAGTTACTTAAAAATATAATACATTAGTATATAAGGACACACCAAAGCAATCAATATTTTATGAAATTGCTGGACTGTAATATGGATTTTGAACAGTATTAATGTTAAATGCATTAACTTTAATGAGGAACTTAGAAATGGTCTCTTAATAACCTTATTGGGATAGGACTACTTTTAAATGGCTTTTACTTTGTCCTTGGAATTCATATGATGCATGTGACAGTGGCTTGTTTAGTGTTAACAGAGGATTAGATGAAGGAAATTAATTAAAGCTTCCTAGCAACATTTTCCCCTTGAGCTATTCAGTATGCTAAAGTGGTGTGACAGGGTACCATCCTTTCTCTAAATCTACTCATTAAATAACTCAATTGAGTTTAAACACACATCCTTTTTTTAAAAAATTAGACCATAATTTTTCTCCTTGTCTTTCTAACCTGACCCCTTCGAGCCGCTGCCACCTCTGTGATTTGTAATTACCTTTTAGCTTCTAATAATAGGATGGTCACAAAGTGTGTCCATGTGTTTCAGAGTCCACCAATTCACTTCTTGAGACCTGTCTTCAATTGAGATGACAAATTTAAATAGGTTAGGGACATTTGTTTAACTAATCCCCTGGACAAATAAGTATCTAGAATGATTTCCTATATTAGATGAAATACAAGTCTATAAATCTTTTTAAACACTGCTCATGCCGCACTTGAATACTTGGAATAATAATCATTTTTCAATTTTATGTTTTAGAAATAAATAGATCTATTTCGGCTTTAAATTCTCACAAATTGTGATTTTCTCTGTTTTTAAGACATTGTTATAAATGTATTAATTCTTAGCTATTAAAAACTATTACTTATAATACAAAATAAAAATAATATTTACCAGTATTTATTGTTTGTGGATTTTTTTTTGTGTGTGTGTGGATTTTTTGATGATAGCTATTTTGACTGGTGTGAGGTAATATCTCATTGTATCGATAGTTTTGATCTGCATTTCTCTAATAATTAGCAATTTGAATATCTTTTCATGTGCCTCTTGGCCATCTGTATATCTTCTTTGGGGAAATATCTATTTAGGTCTTCTGTGCATTTTTTGTTTGGGTTGTTTGTTTTGATGATATTAAACCACATGAGTTGCTTGTAAATTTTGCAGACTAATCCCTTGTTGGTCACATCATTTGCAAATATTTTCTCCCATTCTGTGGGTTGTCTTTTCATTTTGTTTATGGTTTCCTTTGCTGTGCAAAAACTTTTGAATTTAATTAGGTCCCATTTCTTTATTTTTGTTTTTATTTCCATTACTCTGGGAGACGGATCGAAAAAGATATTGCTGCAATTTATGTCAGAGAGTGTTCTGCCTATGTTTTCCTTTAAGAGTTTTATAGTTTATGGTCTCACATTTAGGTCTTTAATCTATTTTGACCTTATTTTTGTGTATGGCATTAAAGAATGTTCTAATTTCATTTTTTTACATGTAGCTGTCCAGTTTTCCTAGCACCATTTATTGAAGACACTGTCTTTCCCCCATTGTATAGTCTTGCCTCCTTTGTCGTAGATTAATTGACCATAGGTGTGTGGGTTTATTTCTGGGCTTTCTATCCTATTCCATTGTCCTATATTTCTATTTTTGTGCCAGTACCATACTGTTTTGATGACTATAGATTTGTAGTATAATCTGAAGTCAGGGAGCCTGATTCCTCCAGCACCGTTTTTCTTTCTCTAGATTGCTTTGGCTATTCAGGGTCTTTTGTGTCTCCATACAAATTTTAAAATCCACAAACAATAAATGCTGGAGAGGGTGTGGAGAGAAGGGAACCCTCCTACACTTTTGGTGGGAATGTGAATTGGTACAGCCACTATGGAAAACAGTATGAAGTTTCCTTAAAAAACTAAAAATAGAGCTACCATATGATCTTGCAATCTCACTCCTGGGCATACATCCAGAGAAGAACATGGTCTGAAAGGATATATGCACCCTAATGTTCATTGCAGCACTGTTTGCAATAGCCAAGACATGGAAACAACCTAAATGTCCATCGACAGAGGAATGGATAAAGAAGATGTTGTACGTATATACAATGGAATATTACTCAGCCATTAAAAAGAATGAAATCATGCCATTTGCAACAACATGGGTGGACCTAGAGATTGTCATACTGAGTGAAGTAAGTCAGACAGAGAAAGAGAAATATTGTATTATATACCTTATATGCGAAATCTAAAAACAAATGAGACAAATGAACTTATTTACAAAATAGAAACAGACTCACAGACTTAGAGAACAAACTTATGGCTACCGGGGGGAAGGGTGGGGGGAAGGAATGGTTAGGGAGTGTGGGATTGACATGTACACACTGCTGTATTTAAAATGGATAACCAACAAGGACCTACTGTATAGCACAGGGAAATCTGCTCAATATTATGTAACAACCTAAAAGGGAAAAGAATTTGAAAAAGAATAGATACATGTATATGTATAACTGAACCACTTTGCTGTACACCTGAAACTAACACAACATTGTTAATCAACTATACTCCAGGGAATTCTCTCATGGCCCAGTGGTTAGGGCTCTGCACTTTCACTGACTAGGGCCGGGTTCAATCCCTTGTCAGGGAACTAAAATCCCACAAGCCGCATGGTGTGGCAAAAAAACAAAACAAAACAAAAAACTATACTCCAATATTAAATGAAAAGTTAAAAAAAAATATTCACAAAGGAAAACTTTATCTTCTTGGAAAAAAGGGAACATTTGACTATAACAATGACATATGAAAAGTAAAGTAGAATATAATATATCTTTTGAGTTGTATTAAATTTGATGTTTTCAGGTAAACAAGTACAAAATCCAGAGTTCCTTATTTTCTAATCTCGGTCAAATAAAAAGCTCAAGCTTTAAAATGTTATGATACCTCCTCTTTTGATGTCAGGGATGAAGATAAAAAGCTATCCCTCTAAAATTAGGGTTAGACTGTGCAGTCTTTCTTCTTTTTCTCATCAAGATATTATTCTTCTACACACAATTTCGATGAGGAAAACCAACCTGGATAAAGGAACATGACTTCTGTTTAAAATAATTATTTAGGAAATCAGAAATAGATGGTCAATAGCATGGTTGAATTAATAACACTCTGTTCAAAATAGAAATAAAATGTGTTCACACAGATAAATATAACTGTATTTTAAATATCAATATTATAATTAAACATGTACTCTATGTGCACACAGGCACATGTGCACTTTCATACACACACACACACACACACACACACAAGGACTGTTTATCCAAATTGTTAACGTACTTTGCTGATTGCATTGTGGTAATAACTCTGAGAAAGCCAGTGTTATTATTCCTCATTAAATTGGACTATATCATCTGAAAGTAAAAAACATAAAGCTGATCACATTGACAAATTTTACTAATTTAAAAACATTGATACACCAATATAAAAAGCCACTGTTTATATGGTTAGCACATTTGTTAATCCATTATTTTAATCATTATAGGATTGACAGTTTCATTCTTCTGCAAGCCAGACACATTCGATTTTTGAATCAACCGTTCTAATAACTCAGATGTCTAAGATTAAACATTTAAAATAAGTTACAATGCAAATTTGACCAAGTGAAATGCATTTGGTGTGTTTCAGGATCATAACAATTAAGAGATGATAGCTATTGTTCTAAAATAAAATTCTATGAATGTAATATTTAATGAGATTCAGAAATATTATAACACATTCACGTAAAATTTTACTCCATCATTAGTGAGAAGCATAGTAATTCAACTGTCTTAAAGCATGTACATAACATTTTATTGCAGAAAGGATCAGAAACTTTTAAATTCTCACTGTGCATTGTAATGAAAGTTGTATTTACCTAACTAAAAATGTGAACTGCAAAATTGCAAGATTTCCTGTAGGAAAATATAATACCAGTTTCTTTGTGGAGTTTTTGATACATTGGTAAAGAGTATAATTACAATTGCAAACAATTATTTTGCTTGGACATTAAAAATAAAATAGTTTACCTAAATAGCAAATAATAGGAGTTTTGTCTTAATTAAATCACCTAGAAGTTCTGTCCTTGTAGTGTCTTTTTTTTTTTTTTTTTTTTTGTGGTACGCGGGCCTCTCACCGTTGTGGCCTCTCCCGTTGCGGAGCACAGGCTCCGGACGCGCAGGCTCAGCGGCCACGGCTCACGGGCCTAGCCGCCCCGCGGCATGTGAGATCTTCCCGCACCGGGGCACGAGCTCGTGTCCCCTGCATTGGCAAGCGGACTCTCAACCACTGCGCCACCAGGGAAGCCCTCCTTGTAGTGTCTTTTAAATAGAATGAATCTCAAAATAATTCCAATGAATAAAGATAATGTCTTATGACATTCAAGTGCACCATTTCTAGTAAAATTCAGGTAATACGTTGGCAGCTGGTAGGAAGCTCCAAACACAGAAGTATTTCCACAGGGTTTGTTTAGATTTAGGTGGATTTCCTACAGTCACTGCGATTTTAATTCATCAGTCCTCTACAGTGGGATTTCTGAATATATAATCTGTACAGCATTTTCATCAGAATCAGCAGGAGTGCTTATTTCAAATGTGAATTCCTAGGTCCCATCAGAGACCAAATGAATCAAAATCTAGGTGGCAGAGCATGCATTTGCATTTTAATGATTTGTCCAAGTGATCCTCATGCACATTAAGTTTGAGAACGCATGTGCACCCTTAAATCCAAGTAAAGAATGTATGAAATATATATCAAGTAGTTCACAGAGTTGTTCGGTGAGCAAATGCTGTAAAATAAAACAAATAGTTTATATAATCTGACAATTATAACCTATTTCACAAACTTTAAGTACAAATGAGGAAGATTAAAAGGCTCAGAGTGTGCCAAGGTCACAGACCTCTTAGCCTTGGTGATTTTCAAGCTTGCCTGAAGAGTCCCCAGGAGGACTACAGGTACACTATAGATAACAATGTCACAATACAATCTACTGAATGAGAATCTCTTGGGGCAGAGGTCTGATAATCATTACGTTTAGCTATCTAGTCTGGTGACATTTATCATTAAGGAAGTTTGGAATATACTTCCTTGAGCATTCCCAGGCTGACACTACAAAACACTCATAATAATCTGAATTGCTAGTGTGGCATTATAGCCTTAGTTAGCCCAATCACTTTAATTTATGTCTCTAATATCTATTAACACCCTATATGCCATTACTTTTTACTTCAAAGGATTGGCTTAATACCGACATCTTATTACTGTTTTTACCTAGGATTGTTTTTAATGAATTATCATTAATGTACTCAATATTTGTACAATCTAATCTGTGAGCTGTCTGATATAATTTTCCTACATGAATTTTCAAAAGTTTCACTGCAGGGCTCCCCTGGTGGCGCAGTGGTTGAGAGTCCGCCTGCCGGTGCAGGGGACACGGGTTCGTGCCCCGGTCCGGGAAGATCCCACATGCCGCGGAGCGGCTGGGCCCGTGAGCCATGGCCGCTGAGCCTGCGCGTCCGGAGCCTGTGCTCCGCAGCGGGAGAGGCTGCAACAGTGAGAGGCCCGTGTACCGCAAAAAAAAAAAAAAAAAAAAAAAAGTTTCACTGCATGTACAAATGCATTAATAGCATTTGTATTGAGAGTAGTTAGGGGAAATTGTCATATCTTATAATTTGACGAGGTGTGATCAGTAGTGATTTTTTCTCTAAATATTCACTTCCATATATTTTTCTATATATTTTCTATAAATTCAATATCTTGAAATATGTGTATATATTATGGCATGAGACAAACAAGCTTAGAAATGACTACTCTTATCAACACTCACATAAGTATATTGATTCAAGGCTTATAATTTTAAAAACGTCATAATGAATACAAGTGAAAACAGAAAAAGTAAAATCAGTCATCTCTCAGTTAAGAAAACATTTATACAACTGTTTAAAAATAACTGTAAAATTCAGTTGTATATATTCATTACTATACATGTAAAACCAAAAACTCAGTTCCTTAAAGGATTCTCCTTCAAGAATAATCTGTAGTTTAGAGTGGCTTAAATGTCCAGCTTCCTTGCCTGTTCTTTGCCAGTGTTTTCTGTGCTGGGAAGCAGAGAATGCAAAGGGCAGCACCGTATTCTGGTCCTGCAAGAGAAACAGAATGGTAAGATTTGGGAGATACAAGGTGCACTAATTATGTCACAGAGACTAGAACAGCAGTGATTTTCCCCCCATTATTAGTATTTTATATCAGTAGAATCTATTTAATATATTCAATAATTCTATTATTTCTAAGACCTTCCACAAAAGGGCATTACAATCCTTTTAGTTTATTGCAAACATATATATTTTTTAAAGTGGATTCACTTTATTTATTTTTTGGCTGCGCTGCAGGATTTGTCAGAAGACAAACAGTAAGTTGTGAGCTCCATTTTGCCCAACTACTTTTTTCTTCACACCCTGGAGAATCTGGTGTCTGGAACTGTAGAGACATCATCATGTTACCACCCCTTCTCCTCTCAGGTTGAATCCACTGTGACAGAACACTCATGTCCTTAAGAGGCAAGGCCTAGCAAATAGCCTCTCACAAATCCACTGAACATCACAATGTCCTGTTTGATAAATTCTGTTGCTGCTTCAATTATATTGCTGATTTCAGGTGCTGCTTTATTTGCTCATTTCTGAATCAGGTCTTCCTGCTTTCTTTATATCTTTTATCAACTCTGTCTCAGTTGATTTGCACATAGTTACTTTGACTGGTAAATCTGAAGAAGATGGCCAGCAGCCTACTGTTGCTGTAAGTTTTCCAACTTTCTGGAACAAAAATCCTGCACAATGGCCAGTGCAATCTGGATGGCTACTGAGTATTGTTCTACCGGAAGTGCCAAACTATGGCCAAACATAGATTCTACCAGCGGTGTCTTCATGTATACTGAGTTAGGTCCAATATGAATCATCATCACTTTCATATTCAGGTGAGAGAGATCCCATCTAGACTGGCCTGGCCTTGGAATCCAGAACCAAGTGAAGAGGACTCAGCTGTCAAACGGGGGCAAAGAGGGCCTGGGGTTGGAAGAAAGGGTCATAGATGCAGAAGTAAGCACTTCATGAAAACTAAGCAAATGGTATTTCTAGGTAAATCAGTCTTTCTGTGCTGGACTAATTAAAAGAACTTCACAGCTCTCTATCCCCAAGCTTTCTCACCCTCTGGAATTGAGGGCTTTTACTGCTTCCCCCATTATTTTTTTAATTAAGTAATGAATAGTATTTTATTATTATTATTATTTTTGGCTGCATGGTATGGCATACGTGATCTTTCCTCCCTGACCAGGGATTGAACCTGTGCTCCCTGAAGTAGAAGCATGGAGTCTTCACCACTGGACCCCCAAGTAAGTCCCTGAAGAGTATTTTATAGATAAGAAAACTTTAGCCTCAGCAGGGTAAATTTGAGGACAGTTCCAATAGCTAGTTTCCCAGAGATGCCCTTGAAGTGGTCCTTACAGTTTTTGCAAACTAGAATACCTGATAGTGTTTATCAGCGCAACACGTCAGGTGCAGTGTAAAGGTATGGGTACTGAAAAAGTAATATTGACCCTAACTATGCATTCACGCACAGGCATTTACAGATTTTTACCCAGGCTTTGAATTAAAAGATAGATTCTCTGAGTCTGATCAATGTCAGCCTCTTGAGATGCACTAAAATGAAATTCAGAAAAAGTTGAATAACTTAAACTACTCTGGAGTTACAGACAACTGAAGTAGAAAGCCTCTTAAGCAATGTGAGAGAAGAAAAAAAGGGGCAAAAATCTACCTACTAGCTTGGGTTGTAGAACTCATGTTTTTAGGAGTTGGGAGAAAAGAAACTTTGGAGCAGGTGTTTCATGTGACAGATCATTAGATCTGTTATCTAGGTCTGTATTAGATCTGTATAGTATCTATTGAGATACTACAGATGAGGAAAGATGTTAAGTGTATTTGCTTTGTATCATCAATGGAGATTTTTTGCTGCCTCTGAAAGCTTGCTGTCAAGATTTAATTTAATATTTAATTAATTTCCTCTCTGCCGATCTGTGATTTCCCTTAATGCCATTTCCTTTTCTAGAGAGATCACAGATTACTGTAAATTATTTGTGTTCAGTGAGGATGGGCATAACGGTAGTAATAATGAGAACAAGAATAGTGACTGGCCATTTATACATAAAATGAATTCTGTTAGAAACACCTATAAATATTGTACCAGCGTTATTAATTGGCTTAATAAGATCAATTGGCATAATAAGATCTAAGTTGTTTATTATAAATAAAATGAATAAAAATTCACTAGTCAGCAATAGATATTAGTATTTTTCTTTTTTAAAAATCTCTTCTTTGCTAGCCCTAAATGCTTTATTTCTTAGGGGTCTAATGTTGACTTCACTAGTCTTAGTGGAGTTACCAGCTTGTGGCTGAATCACGCTCACTCTAGTATTCAGACATGGTTTGACACATCTAAATTAGGGTGAGGAAGATTATTCCAGAATATCGAGGCTCTCTTTTGTCAGGAATTGGGGGATGGGGACTTATTCTGAATAAAGAGGAAGTGAAGACTGGAAAGGTTACTTGGTCAACAGAGAGAAAAGATTAGCCTGAAAATAGAAACTGTCATTCCCAACGTTCTCAAGCTCAGACTGCATCAACATATGAATACTTGGCACTAAGTAAATGGTTATAAAAAAACACATCTAATTCCCAGTCTGTAATCTACCAGTGACATTAAAAAATAAGATACCACCACTGGTGATGATGTAAGTGTTGTTTTCGAGAAGGGCTGCTAGCACAGCTTATGATAGCATCTTAATAAACAAAATATTAGTTTTGAGTTGTAATGAGGATTAAAACTTAGATTGAGAATCAAGCTTCTCTGCATATATGTATGTATAAGGAAAATCTATTTTTCCTTAAAACACCTGCATTGTATCACTTTAGAGGTAAAGGATGGTTTTCTCCCTTCTTAAATCTCCTCTTGATAAATATATTTTCATTGGAAGATGTTTTAAGTAGTCCCTCATCTAAGTGGAAAGATTACAGGTACCATAACAGGGAATCTTCAAGAATATAAGGAAAATATTTTAGTCCGAATCAGTTCTTACATGAGATGATATCAAGTCACTAGCTAATTTCTAGAAAGAATAAATGCCATGGGCATAGAAAAATAGGAACTGATGAATAAGAAAGGCAATCTTCATCAAGGTTTGTTTCTTGGAATATGTATAGCTAGAGCCTGTATGACACTTTTCGTTTTATTTTAATTGCTAATACAATTTTTCTATATTTTAAAAATTGATATTGTTCATATTAAGAACATTTATTTGAAATGTCTTACAAAGCATTCTAACACATCCTGAAACAGTGTAGTTTTTCTTTAGCTGCTGTACTACCTCTCTACCCTCCCTCAATAAAACACACAAAACACCTTACTACAACCTTAATACTTTAAAATATTTTTAAAAACTCTAAAATTACAGCGCAAATAATTATTTAACCAATAAAAATAACATTATTTTATGAGACTCATTTTAGGGAGTATTAGTTATTACCTTGTAATTCTACATTTTTTCTCATTCTTCCCTTCCATTTTATTTCCGCTCCTCTTTTAGCATACCTTCATACGTCTGTCATCATTTTGCTCACGAGAAAAAAAGGTGGCATTTTTAAATATCAAGTAATATGTGTTATAGCTTTGCTAAACATTTCACCACCAGTTTGTTGCAAGAGATTTATAAATCAGATTTTCATTAAAAAGGAGAAAGAATCAACACCATATGTTGTGCTAAATCCTATGCAGCTGCTGCTACAGCAGCTTAATGTGTGAACTAGAAGGCATTCAGTACTCTGTGTGATATACAGGACTGTAACTTCTTTCAAATGTTGTGATTTTTTTTTAATATTAAGATTAAAATCTAAGAAAACATGGTAAAATGGAATAACTTAGAAGTGTTAACATTTATTTTATAGAAAAGAGAGTTGCTAAATGGGTATCTATAACTGAAATTAAAATACCCAAGTACTCTTGAAATTGAAATAGAAAAGCAGGCTCAAACAAAAATGTTGTATATTAATGCAGCTCCTCTTGTAATCTGACCTTCATTGCAATGTACTTTTGCCTAAATATCCATCTAGTTGGCATTTTTATTACAATTCTGCAAATGGAAAGAGAGCAAATGAACCATTTACTGCCTTTATTTTCTAAGTATAATCATGTTTCTGTTTTCCATTCAATGATAGCCAACTCTTTTCCACTCCAACATAAAACATTCTTGAGTGTTAATGATCAGTTATGGTAAGAGGTTGATATCGTACCCCATGCTCATTTATATTACAATGTACAGAATGTCAGAATCAGTTATTTATAAACTTTAGTTGAGAGGTCAGGAAATAATACCCTAATGTAAAACTGTGCATATTTTAAATAATATTTATGGGCCAACCACATATGAGATATAAACACTACCCTACATATACATCTTAAATTTATTAGATTTGAAGTAACAACACTGAAGGAGGAAAATCATTTTTAAAAGCACCATAAAGCAAGACAGTAATTTTCTTCTTAAGTGTGCTTTTTTTAGATTTGTTTTTTATTGGGGTAATGTCAGTTTATGACATTATGTAAGTTCCATGTGTACAACATGGTATTATCTACTTCTGCATACTTTTCAACATGTTCACCACCAAAAATGTAGTTTCTGTCCATCACCATACAGCTGATCCCATTAAATGTGCATCTGCACATGGAAATTACATGCTTCTCTTTCATTGAAAAGAAACACCTCATGATAATGATGATTAATTTTCCTATGTTAATATAAATTTGCATTATTTCTGCATGTATCATGATAGAACAGAATGAGTTCATGAATTAGTGTGAAAAAATATTTCCTCGCTATAGAAATAAGACAGGTGGCTATTTTCCATCTAGTATAAGGACATTATAAGAGCAATCTATAGACCAATATTCTTAATGAATATAGACAAAGAATGTTCAAAAAATACTTGGAAAAAATGCATCCAACAATATATAAAAAATGAATATATATATTCATTTATATATATAAAATGAATCCAAAAAATGAATATATATATTCATTTATATATATAAAATGAATCCAAATATATAAAAAATGAATCCAACAATATATAAAAATAAGTATATACGGCTAAATGGGCTTCATCCAGAGAATGCATTGGCAGTTTTATACGTAAAAACTATCGATATAATATACTCTATTTAAATGACACACAGCACATGATCATCTCTGATACTGATATAGTCGGATATTCACAGTATATTCTCTATTTAATGCCTACTAGGATGACTAAAGTCAAAAGGACAGATCATAAAACTAGCTGGCCAGGATGTTGAGAAATTGGTGGTAGGAATGTAAAATGATACAGACTCCATGGGAAATAGTTCAGCTGTTTCTCAAAATGTTAAAAATAGAGTTACCATATAATCCAGAAATTCCCCTCCTCGGTATTTTCATATGTATATACCTATGAATAATAAAAACATATATCTACCATAACTTCTCTTCACTTTTTCACAGCAGCATGGTTTATTAATAGACAAAAAGTAGAAATAATCTAAATGTCCATCAACTGATAAATGAGCAAATAAAATGTGTTATATCCATACAATGAAATATTATTCATTGTAAGAATTAAGTAATGATACATGCTACAATATAGAAAAACCTTGTAAATTTTATTCCAGATATAAAAAGACATCCACAAATAGGACATATTGTATGAGTCCATTTATACAGCATAATTAAATTAGTAATTCACAAAAAGGGGCATATTAAAATATTCAAGTGAATTAGAAAATATTCAACTAAACAATTCACTTACAAATAACACTTGGGACAAAAAAATACTCAGGAAAATAGAAAATATTTTAATGAGTAAATATGGAAACACAGTAGATCAAAATTTGTTCAATAGAGCTAAAACAGTCTTGAGATATGTGTCTTTAAGTATTTATATTAGAAAAAAAAGAATTATGAATACAATGACTTAAATTATTCCCTTAAGATGCTGGAAAAAGAAAATCAAATTAAACCCAAAGAAAGTAGAAGAGAGAAAATTAGAAAGGTAAGAGTTGAAATTAATAAAATAAGATAATTGTACCTATAATAATTAACAATAATAATTAGATTAAAATTTTAAAGAGAAAATGTAATAAAATAAAAATCTATGAACTCAAAATAAATTTCATTAATTGATTTCTATGATAGACTATTGATGGAATTCTCATCTTCATTTGTGTTCTTCCATCTCTGATGTTTCACCTTCTTTTAAAAGCTTACATAATTAGGTCAGCCACACAAGAATAATCTCCCTTCTGCATAACACACAGTTAGCTTATTAGTAAACTAATCACAGAAGTGATATCCCATTATATTCCAGACTACACCCACAGTCAAGAGAAGGAGATTATATAAGTCATTTACACTACAGTGCAGGGATCTTAGGGGAATATCTTAGAATCTTCTCTATCACATGATTAGAATATACAGACATGAGGGAATTCCCTGGTGGTCCAGTGGTTAGGACTCTGGGCTTCCACTGCAGGGGGCCTGGGTTCAATCCCTGGTCAGGGAACTAAAATCCTGACAGTCACATGGCACAGCCAAAAAAAACAAAAACAACAACAACAAAAAAACAGGTATGAATTACCATGATTAGTTGTGTACTTATTTTGTGTGCTATTTCCATAGTTTACATTAATCATTAAAAAATTATTTTTAAGTATTCTTGAAGCATTAAAAATGAGCTACTGGGCTTCCCTGGTGGTGCAGTTGTTGAGAGTCCGCCTGCTGATGCAGGGGACGCGGGTTTGTGCCCCGGTCCGGGAAGATCCCACATGTCATGGAGCGGCTGGGCCCGTGAGCCATGGCCGCTGAGCCTGCGCGTCTGGAGCCTGTGCTCCACAACGGGAGAGGCCCCAGCAGTGAGAGGCCCGTGTACTGAAAAAAAAAAAAAAAAATGAGCTACTGTTCTAGGGGGTACACTAATTTTGTTAAACATTTTAGTCTAGAAGCCTCCTTCATCTTTGCTTCTGGTAGCAACTCCCAAAGGAAATCACTATCCTGATTTCTGACAATATAGATTATTTCTCTCAGGCAATTTTGAAAATCAGTTCTGGAATTAGTCTTTCCAGTTTTTATCTTTACATCTTTCCTTCTTTTCCATTGCTTCAAAATTGACATCTCATCCTCCTCCCACAAACAATAACAACAACAACAAAATATATATATTTCCTTAGAGAAACCGAATGATTCTTAGAATTAGGAGGGGAGCAATGTTATTTACCAGCAGAGTGTTACAACGATCTGCCCCAGCGCCCTTCCTTACCCCAGCATGCATTTCATTAAGAGTTTGCTATGTCAAATAAGTACAAAAATATTGAGAGCGCAGATAGCATGTGGAAGGTCATCGTTGTTGCTTGTTTATTTTTCTGCACTTGTTGCCTTTTCTACTGATATAGAGAAACTGACAGAAAAATCTTGTCTCTAACACCATTTACATGTTTACAAATTTGATGATAAGCTTAATTTTATAATAAATACTATTTTTTCTTGAGTTTCCATCTACATGCCACTCAACAGCATTTGGCCTTTACTTCATATTTTCAGAGGAGTCATTATTACTAAATTTTGTGGGTTTTAATATGTTCCTTTGACATCCATAAATCTAGCTTCAATAATAAACATTAGAAAGAGGCAGATGGAAAAAAACAAAAGAATAAATTTTAAAAATTGAAAAAGAGCAAAAAGTTGCAAAATAGGGAAAATAAGAAAGGTCTATACTGCCTGAAAAATATCAGTTGTATTTGAGTGTTATTAATGTCATAGTAGATATTTTACGTATTGATTAATTTAATTCATGACTAAAATTAATAATTTTTTATCTTCTCAAATATCCTGGTGTTCCACTGGGCTTATCAAAACCCAGTATTTATTTTACTATTCCTAAATCCAGGCATTAAAAATTACAAGTTAATTCTGTTAAAAATGTGTCCTTATATCTTGTTAATGGTTATTTAGGAGGCTTTACAACATGAAATTTTATGTTAATACTAAAATAGATTTCTACTATGTGAAGATACCCAAATTTAGTGCAGTGCACAAAGTTTTATGAGATATTTCCTGTTATGCTCTGCCAATATATACAGTTTATGATTTTTAATTTATTTTTCATGATATTTATGATTTTTTATTCATTTAAAACATTTTTCCTTTTCAATTTGATTAGTTTTACAGCTATTCACTAGTCTCTTCTCAATCTTTCTCCCTTTCATTCATTCTTTCTTTCTTTCCTCTTTTTAATTTCCTGACTATGTCATTATTGCAATTTTTCATTTTGATCTTGTAGTCTATTTGGCCATACAAACTCTAGAGCTTCTCATAGGAGTGAATGAAACCTCTATTTCAACTACATCAAGGTTCAAACTCTCATTGTTTCCTTTCCTTTATGGCAATTGTGACTAAGAGCACCGTCTGATACATCTCATGCAAATAAATGTCTCCAATTTGGTTTCCAGAGGACCTCAATCCAGCATCGTTTTTAATACATCAACTCCTTTCTTCCTATCTAACCTCTATCTTCCTATCCAACCTTCCTATCTAGCACAGATCATTGCTGTTCCTGACAACCAAACTTGCACTCTCTACTTCACGCTTCACCAGTTCTCACTGACAATCATTACGAAATTGAAAATGGGTACAAGGACATCATGTCTTTGCAGAAAGAATGCACATACCTCCAGCAGATGTTCCACTTGGAGCAGAGAGAAGGCAGGAGAGTCACTGTGAAACCATCCTCCCTAGTTCATTTTCTACAAATGAACACGTAAGAGGCTTCCAACTGTTAAATGCTTAAATCTAGTGGTATGAAGCCAAAATGGTGCAAGAAGTAATGCCTGCATCCCACCCACGTCTTTAAAAAACACTAAAAAGCTGGAATGGATAATAAATTCACAAATTTAAATGATAAAAAACTTAAAGAGGTTCACTTTATATCACGCTTGTGTCATTTGGAAGCAGAGTGAAAATCTACAATGACATATTTGAACTCAGAGAATTTCTACAGAATCTGCTTTCATATATCCTCTTCTGAATTACATTTTGCATTAGGTTCCCATAGAAATCCTGAAATTTATAGTTTTATTACAATTGGTTTTTATGACCTTTACTATTCTATCTAACTGATTTATAAATAAGGAAACATTTTTAAACAAGTGCTATTGTGTTAAAATAATGTCAATGTATTTAATTAAAATTTAAATGAAAGAAAACATCCACCCTCTAGAAAATCCTTCTACAATTTTTCCTTAAATTCCAGGTCACCATGCATCACACAGTGGATGAGGTAGTAAAAAGAGAATATCAAGAATTGAAATATTTAAGCATAAGCAATTCAGAATTTGCAAGAAAATTCTTAAGCAACCTTTAGAGTAAAATATATGGTTTGAATTAGTTGAGCATATTAGAAACGGTTGCCCATGTGAGGCATAAAATGAGGAAAGGAATAGTTGCCGATATGAATAAAGTGTGTGTGTGTGTGTGTGTGTGTGTGTGTGTGTAGAAGGAGATACAAGGGGAGGAGTAGTATTGATAAAGATGACTTAACTAAAGGTGTTGGTTTGCATAGTTATAAGAAATAAGCATGACTCTGAAAAGAACTCATTCTGCTAGTTACAGAAAAGTCTTAGATGCCTAAGGGATTTAGTTTGATGACAGAGGTACTACAAAATAAAGGCATTTTGTGAAACAAATTAAAGCAGGAACACAAGCCCAGAGTAGAGCAATGGAAGGTACTGGATGTAAGTGGACACTGAAGTAGAAATTGAAGACTTCAAGTCTGGGCAGAGGGCAGACTGGGCATGATCTACAGATGCAAAAGAAAAGTCTAGGGTAAGAAGAGGCACAAGAGCAATAGAAAGACAGCTTTTTGTTTATGACTATTAAATTTGTGTGGTTGGGAGAAAATGAAAGTGGAGATACCTTGAAGGTAGCTTTGAATAGATAATTAGAGAAACAAAAAATTAGAGCACTGGTTGTTAATATGAGGTTTGTGGCCACAAACGTGATAGTTAAAGCATAAAAGTAGATGAGCAATTTGGGAGAAGTATTCATTGAGGAGGATGGAGCTGTGAGCTTAGACTATCCTTTGGACAATAAACTCAGAAAAAAATGTCATATACACTACTGAACAGAAACTTGCTTACTAGTGAAAAATCTGTGCCATAGCAAACCTCCCCAAGTCTGCACTAAAGAAAATAAATGGTTTAAACACTTTTACTACTTGCCTGCCGTATGTTATTAATTGCACTGACTGAGTGACTACTTGTGCAACTGCTATAAAGTGAACTAAATTTCAGGAATAAAAAATATATGGCATTCATTGAGTCAAAATTAAAGTTGACTATTAAATGAAATATGTTGAAAAGCATTCATTTTAAAATGCACTTTAACTTCTGGGGTTGAAAGTATTTTTCATATTTATAGCAAAATTCATTCAACTATATTTATCTTACAAGAGAATAAAACAAGAGGGATATAATTCAAAACTTGCAGAGGCTGGAAACTTTCTATTTGATAAATTTCTAGAATTTATTGATTAAAGATATCTGTCATAGATGTGATAATATTTTTATTTTATTTTTGTTCTTATTTAACACATAGTTTTCACACCCTTTTAAGTGAAAACTTTAGAGGATTTACTAATTATTATAAAAACATTATAAAAAGTATTTAATGACCTCCAACTATTAAAACTATAATCATGGCTAATTCAGGTTATGAAATAAATCTATTAACAGACTTAGCTTTGCAGGATAAATCATATACAAGATAAATAAAGAAAATAAGAACACATTTGACCAATTTCTTATTTCTGATAGAAATACACCAGTAACTTATCTTAATATTAATGAAAAAATGAGTATTTTTGTATCATTGTAGAAAGACTTTGAAAACACTTTCATAAGCGCACATGGAAATTCACTCTGACGCTACTTCAAATAGGCAAATAGGAAAATGGTGAAGAATCATTTACATAATGGACAAATGTAAATTCATTCGAGTTGTAGAGAGAAGCTCCCTGCTGTCTTGATTATATTATGCTTTCCTGTCACTACATAAGCTCACACAAAACTGAAAAAAAATTAACATTGTGCAGTTATAAGTCTGAAGCAAAGGAACACCAGTGCAACTTTTCATTGGTTTCTTCACCCTTAAAATCTCAGCTCATGAATTATCCTTGCTACAGATATTTGACACACAAAATCATTTTCTTGGAAGATATGGAATGGCATATATGAGAATCCCAGCTTTAACTGCTAACTTTAAAGAATTTAAGGTAAAGGAAATTACATTTTATTGTGGTTGCTCATGATTGTTTGTTCAATGAGTTGTCACAGAATCCAATTTCCACATTACCCATTTTCTGTGTAATAAATTGATTCTTTTGTTTCATTTATGGGGAAGTGATATTTCTACAGTCTTCTTAACTTATTACAAAATGTATTTCATAAATCACCAGTCTTATGGAGGATGAAACATCTGTTTACATAATAGTACTTGCTCAGTTTTAAACAGTTATAAGTACGTGACTTGGCAACCAGTTGACAGTATGAGAAATATATTTCTAGTGATATTTATTTCATGACACAATTCTGTTGCACATAAATAAAATGAAAAATAATCTTAAAAGGTAGGAAATACATACAAAATAAACACAAATATAGCATTCATAACCCACAGAAGCTCAGTGTTCTAGAATTACTCTATCAATTAATATAAATCAAAGGCTAAACTCCCTCTCCCCTCATTTCTGTGAATGGAGAGTATACTAGTGTAGGGGTGATTAGCTAAGTCTACCAACTCTGACTCTCTGCGACTTTCATTTGTAAGAAGTTTGATCTTTGGCAAGTTTCTTAAATTTTTGGTGACTCAAATTCTTCACTGAAAACAGAGGGAACAACAGTTTTACCTCATACATTATAGTGATAATTAAGTGATAATCCAGGTAAAGCACTTCAACAATACCTGAGTCAGATAGCGTGCATTAATGTTGGCAGTCATTATCATTGTTTATATTATTACAACTACCACTATTGTTGTTGGTTTTATTATTATAAATATACTTTAAAATTTTCCAAGGGAGTTCTATTCCAGCTCAATCTGAAATCACCAAAATTGAGGCTTATTTTTTGCAACTGCTGACATCCTACCACTAATGTGTCCTTTGCATTACTCTCCAAATTGTCAATAACAACTTTGATTGTATTCAGTAAACAAAATATGGGCATTAAGGAGGTGTTGGGTTGCACCCCACTGGCCTTCAAGGCCTGTAGTTGCCCAGCTTCAAGACAAAGAAAGAGCCCGGAGTCAGTGACAGAGACATCAATGGTTTAATGGATAGCGGGATCTTATACTTCTGAAGCAACACCCCACCATGTGCAGCAGATGGTGGGCAGCACATGGTGCCAGTCTTTGCTCCTGGGGGGAAGAGGAGATTGCCAGTTATAGGGGGAATTGAAGTCAGGTTAGCTCATTGGTTACCAGGGAAACTAGCAGCGGGCATGCCCCTCACCTCCTCTTTGATAAGAACAATCTCTAGCTGGGGCCTGGGGACAGTATGTAGGAAGGTCAGTCATGTGAGTAGGGTGTAGCTAGACCCCAGGCACTGGTCTAGCTGGGGATGTACAGAGAGCAAGAGAACAGCAACTTCCAGTGACCTGACCACACAGGAGAGAACTCATAACCAAACACAAAACAGCAAATGACTTAACTGTGGAATCTTTGGCATCCTTATCTTCCTCAGTTTATCCATAGAACCCAATCATCCCCTTGTAGTTCATTACAGCCTTTTGCGTTCAAATCTTTCTTTTTTTCTTATTCCAAGTTACCACACATTCTAGGCTTATCATAAACTAAAGAAAATGTAAAAATCCCTTTAGAAGAAAGCTAATTTAATATTTATTATTTCAATTCAGACTTGCAGGAGATAAAGTGGAGTGCGAGAAGATGGTCACGTCCCAGGTCTCAGGCGAGTCCCTGGGACGGCTGCCAAGTGTGGATTCTTGGCTTCGCACAGGAAAGAGTTCAAGAGAGAGCTATAGTAAAGTGAAAGAAGGTTTATTCAGGGAGATACATACTCCACAGAGTGTGGGCCATCCCTGAAGGTAAGAGGCCCCAGGGTACAGGGTTGTCAGTTTTTATAGGGGTGAGTAATTTCATAGACTAATGAGTCGGAGGATTATTCCAACTATTTGGGGGAAGGGATGGGGATTTCCAGGAATTGGGCCACCGCCCACTTTTTGGTCTTTTATAGTCAGCCTCGTAACTGTCATGGTGCTGGTGGGTGTGTCATTTAGCATGCTAATGTATTACAATGAGCATATAATGAAGCCCAAGGTCCACTGGGAGTCAAATCTTCCGCCATCTTGGACCAGGTTGGTTCTAAACAGTTTTTGTCATGTCCTATGGCTATATCATTCTTTTAAAGGTTGTGCCCTGCCCCCTTCCCTCCTTATTCAAGACCATTTGTCGTTTATTGATTTACTTAAACAAAACAAATAAACCAATTTTTTTTTTTTTCTGCACAGGGTCTGGTGCTGTCAGGCAGCAGGCTTTGTTGGGAAAGAACACAGCTCAGGAGCAGGGTATCTGGGAGGCAGAGCCTGCCTTGATTACAGCGGCTCCGAATTCTTTTTTTTTTTTTTTTTTTCTGTACGCGGGCCTCTCACTGTTGTGGCCTCTCCCGTTGCGGAGCACAGGCTCCGGACGCGCAGGCTCAGCGGCCATGGCTCACGGGCCCCAGGCGCTCCGCGGCATGTGGGATCTTCCCGGACCAGGGCACGAACCCGCGTCCCCTGCATCGGCAGTTGGACTGTCAACCACTGCGCCACCAGGGAAGCCCCCAATTCTTTAATCTTTGCTTCTCCTCTTTGAGGTGCTTGTCTTGCTCCCAAAATCATTTTTACTCCAACAGTAAATTCTGTAAGTTGCTTAAGACTTATATGCATTTGAATATAAAAATTATTTTCCTTTAACCAAAAAAAAAATTAAAGTATTGCAAAAGTCAGCCTCCATCCTGTATAGAACTTTGTAAATTTGAAGTTTTGTATCCATGTACTTTCTTAGCAGCAATTGATTTCCTTGAGATAAACCCAGTTCATGATGGGCGTCTCAGGCTTTATGATAACTGGCTGCCCTGTGTTAAATAAAGCACTTCATCTTTGCTAAGGCAAGGTATCAAAAAGAAGTGATGTCTCAGAAGGAAAGTTATATGTAGGAACTATTATAGCTTTCTCCAAAATTCCAAAACTCCATTCTGTGAATCATTTATACCAGCCTGCAAAAGGTTCAATACATTTGTTTTCTGCCATAAACACTTAAAACAAAATTGGATCCGTTGAGTCATATGGTCCAAGCAGAACAGCTTTCTTGGCAGATGGACATGTTGCAGAAACTTAGTCTCACTCAAAACTGGCAGCTTTTCAGGATACTAAATAAATGAGTAAGAATAATACAGCAAAGTGAGATATATGTGGCATTCCAAATCTAAAGAGACCCATAGACTGTTAAAACTTTTCTCAATAGTAGAGGGACAAGATGCAGCAATTTATCTCTCATCTTGGAAGGGATATTTCAACATTCCTATGAGATGGAGCCCCTAGAAATGTCACCAAGGTGGCAAGTCCCTGAATTTTGTGGGATGCATTCCCAAATTCTAACATGCATGTCAAAGTCTCTAGAGTTGCTGATACTTCCTCTTCATCAGATGCAAAATCACCGCATCATAAATGTAATGTATAAACATGACATAAACATGAAGCAACACCCCACCATGTCATGCATGTCAAAGTCTCTAGAGTTGCTGATACTTCCTCTTCATCAGATGCAAAATCACCGCATCATAAATGTAATGTATAAACATGACATCCTTTTGAATTGAGAGGTGTTTCAGGTCATTACAGACTAACTTCTAACATGCATGTCAAAGTCTCTAACATGCATGTCAAAGTCTCTAGAGTTGCTGATACTTCCTAACATTCTAACATGCATGTCAAAGTCTCTAGAGTTGCTGATACTTCCTCTTCATCAGATGCAAAATCACCGCATCATAAATGTAATGTATAAACATGACATCCTTTTGAATTGAGAGGTGTTTCAGGTCATTACAGACTAGACTATGACAGAACGCTTAACAGTTAATATACCCCTGAGCTAGAATAGTACAATTGTGTTTCTGGCTCTACCTGCTGAAAGCAAACTACCTCTTTGCTCAAAAGTTTAGAGAAGAAAAGCATTGTCCACATCTATCATTGCCTATCAGTTGACAGGAGATGTAATGATTTGCTCCAGCAATGAAACTACATCTAGATTAGCAGATGCAATTGGAATCACTGCATGATTATATTTTCAATAATCTCATTTCATAATGGTTATTTACATCTGTCCTCTGCACAAGCAAAATAGGTAAGTTGAATTAGCTGTGGTAGGAATAAACTCCAGCATTTTTAGGGGCTTGATAGTGACGTTAATCTCTGAAATCCCTCTTGGGATGTGATGTTGTTTCCGGTTTTATATTTTATGTGTAAAGGAAGATCTAGGGGTTTTCACTAGGCTTTCCCTACCATAACAAAGCCCTTTCCACGGGTTAAAGAACCAAGTCCGCTGATGAGCATGTGCTATCTGATTATGTATTTTGGAACTCAGAAGATAGTCACGGTGTGGGTTTAGGTGTCCACTGGGTCTACTATGAAATGGACACACTCCATTGATTATGTGACCTTCATAAGCCTCTCTTCTGACTAGTACATTACAGTTCTATTTTTATCTCCAGGCATCAGTGGGAGGTCAGAGTCAATGTCAAATGCCCTTGAAAAGTCTGATAATTTCACCTTCACCAGTTCATAGTAACCATGGTAAATATTTGCAGGTCTTTAGGGAAAAGCTAGGAGAAATATTAACAATATCCATTTTGGGCTATATAGCTAGGTCTTTCCTCAAGTGGACTCAGTCTTCTTTTCATTAAAATGACTCTGGTTACTGTAAACTGGTTGAGGGATGTCTGTGACTGTATTGTGTTCTAAAACAGATCACGGTTAACACATTTGGGAATTTTTACTTTTACAAATTTAACAGACTACTCATTTATTTTAGTTCTAGGTACATAATGATGAACTATTCAACACCAAAATCTTTGCAGCATAGACATTCTGATTCCTGCTTCAGCTCTGCTCTGCAGTGGAGTTACCATTACTATTTTATCTCTGGAGATTAAGTGCCTCTATTTGCCATCTGCCACCCTGGAATTCCATTATCCCCATTGATTTCTGGGAGCCCAGATCCATGACAGTAGTTTCTGCTTATATTTCTGAACAATAGAAAGTAATCACAGGGACTTCCCTGGTGGTCCAGTGGTTAAGAATGCAGGGGACGCGAGTTCCATCCCTGGTTGGAGAACTAAGATCCCACATGCCACAGGGCAGCTGAGCCGGTGTGTCGCAACTACTGAGCCCGTGCACTCCGGAGCCCGTGCACCACAACTAGATAGCCCACGTGCTGCAAACTACAGAGCCTGTGCACTGTGGAGCCCATGAGCCACAACTAGAGAGAAGCCTGCACATCGCATCTACTGAGCCTGTGTGCTCTGGAGCCTGTGCACCACAACTAGAGAGAAGCCTGCTCGTCGTAATGAGGAGCTCATGCACCACAATGAAAGATCCCTCAGGTTGCAGCGAAGGTCCCACTTGCCCCACCCAAGACCCGAAGTAGCTAAATAAGTAAATATATATTTAAAAAGAAAAAAATATGTAATCACAAAGGAGCTCATTAAGGACACTGTGGACTCCCCATGAATATATTTCTTCCAGACTTAATGAAGAGAGTGTATTCTGATCCACCTGAGGGGTGCATTAGGAGATAAATAAACAAATATGACATCATAAATACATTCTACTGTTCCGATCTCACTAAGACTTTGGTTATATCCCTCAGTAATATGACAGGGAATTTCTAGCATTTAATTTAATTAAATGTAAGCACTTTTTGGTCCCAGATTTTAGTCATTTGCAAAGGAAAATGTTAAAGCTACTCCTATCTTCTTGATTTAACATATTGAATCCAGAATCTTGGCTAAGTGAGACCTTATTGCTCTCCTCAGCCTGAGCCAAATTTGTATTTCTTCTACCTTAATCTAAAAACCTTAGGATTAATTCTCACTTGTTTACCTAGGTTTTGGTAAATGTAGAATGTTAAAATCATATGTGAAAAATTTTTGGTATGTGTAATACTTTCCATGTCACACTTTGTACATTACCTTCTGGGCCCTGATGGAACTTGACTCTGGTTATAGATGTAGGAGCATTAAGAATTGTTGGAGATAGGATATGGAGAGGATTAGCAGTCTCTTCTTGCAAGAGAACTGTCTCAGTGGGGAGGAAATTATAGTTTCTTCAAACAAGAGGAAACTAACGTCTTTAAAACAAGAGGTTGAAGAGATAATTCTAAAAGAAAGGCAGTTTAGCAGAGTTTAAAAGTCAACTTTCCAATCTTATTTGGAATTTTTCCATATGCCTCTATCCTAATATTTAGGACCCCAATCCTTCCCAATCAATACCCTAAATTTATCATAAAAAGCCTTGCAAGCTTGAGAATTCAATTCTCTAATCTTATAATTTAGGTATGATTTTTTATAGATCTTTATTGGAGTATAATTGCTTCACAATACTGTGTTAGTTTCTGTTGTACAACAAAGTGAATCAGCCATATACATACATATATCCCCATATCTCCTCCCTCTTGAGCCTCCCTCCCATCCTCTCTATTCCACCCCTCTAGGTCATCACAAAGTACTGAGCTGATCTCCCTGTGCTATGCTGCTGCTTCCCACTAGCTAAATATTTACCATTTGGTAGTGTATATATGTCAATGCTACTCTTACTTCACCCCAGCTTGCCCCTCCACCCCGTGTCTTCAACTCCATTCCCTATATCTACATTCCTGCCCTGCCACTATGTTCATCAGTACCGCATTCATATGGGAATACAAAAGACCCTGAATAGCCAAAATAATACTGCAAAGAAAAGTGGAGCTGGAGGAATCAGGCTCCACAACTTCAAACGATACTACAAAGCTACAGTAATCAAGACAATATGGTGCTGGCACAAAAACAGAAATATAGATCAATGGAACAAGATAGAAAGACCAGAGATAGACCCACACACATATGGTTGCCTAATTTATGACAAAGGAGGCAAGAACATACAATGGAGAAAAGACAGCCTCTTCAATAAGTGGTGCTGGGAAAACTGGACAGCTACATGTAAAAGAATGAAATGAGAACACTACCTAACACCATACACAAAAATACACTCCAAATGGATTAAAGACCTAAATGTAAGACCAGACACTATAAAACTCATAGAGGAAAACATAGGAAAAACACTCTTTGACACAGGTATGACTTTTATAAATATGAGCACTATGTCTATAGAAGATGAGGTTTTATTTTATGGTAGTCAGCTCCCTTATAAGAGATTTGGGCAGGAAAATTAGTGTTGTGAACTCATCATTTTTTTTGCTCCAAATTTCACAGCCCATTTGGAAGCCATAAAAGCAAAGAAACGGAAACAAACAAAAAACCTTCCTAATGTAAAATTAATGTGTCTGCTACATAGTTCTCCCTTCCAAATTTCTTGCAAAGTGCTTCATTTGGTCATGCTAACCTGTAATTATGTAGGAAAGAGAATTCTGTAAAAAGGCAGTATCAGTCTAGCTGTGTTGGCACAGTAGAAATCCTCTATGCAGTGGTCCATCTAGAAATATTATTTTGGGGGGGAGAATTTTTGTGGATGAGGATAGTGGCTTCAGTACTATTTAATTTGTTACTATGAGTAAAGGATTGTTTAAGTTTTCATTTTCTTCTTGTGTCAATTTTTGTAGGTTATGTATTTCCAGAAATTAAAAAACATTTTTTTTAACCTCAATTTTATTTACTGACCTAGAGCATTGGTTCTTAAATGAGGGCTAATTTGCCCTCAATGGGATTTTTTTTTTTTTTTTTGGTCACAACAGGATTTTTTCTATTGACATTTAGTAGGTAGAAACTAGGATGCTGTGAACTATCCTGCAATATAGAGGACAACCTTCCCATCAACCAAACTTTATTTGATCCAAAATGTTAATAGTGCCAAGGTTGAGGAACCTTGGTCTAAAGTGTTTTGTGATATGTCTCAATATAATTTTAAAACTCTACTGCATATTTTGTATGTTATCTTTTTGTATGTTACCTCTGTGGCTTTCTTATTTTACTCAAATCTTGACCTGACAATTTTTGCTATTTTGACAATTTTTCAAATGTATATAACATTTTTGTTCTTGTTAGCAGCAGAACCTATCCTAAAACCTATCCAGCATTTTCTTCTAAATTGTATCATTTCTTTGTAGTAGTATCTCCATAATATGTCATATCTGGTTAAGAGAGAAGGTGAATGATAAGTTAATGGTAAGCTGAGGAGGAATGTAATCAAAAGAACAGCAATCTTTATCAAAATGTGAGATTCATAGGTAACATCTTGATTTTGCTTAATTAATATGTCATTCTTATTTGGACAGTAGTCGTGGACAGGTAAAAAAGAGAAGGAAAAACATTGATATCTCCTTGTAAAATGTAAATTTCCCCACATGTTTATTAGGAGGAATTTGCAATTAATAAATCTTTATTTTTTCTCCCTAATGAGAAGACAAATCTTGTTCTTAAATAATCTTTAATTGTTAGTTGAAAGAAATGAAGATGACTCCAAGTGAAAAAACAGGATATGGAAGAGAAACTCTGACAAACAATTCTGAAAGATTCAAGTGATAAATGCGTTAATTTTAGATTCTAAAATTTTATATGTAGAATGCATAATTTTGAAATTTATGTATAAAATTACATAAAATTATATATATTTGATAAATAGTCCTGAATAAAAAACACCTATACATTGCATATACATTTTAATTTTCTTTGCTTTTCATGGCAAGTAACTAAAATTATTTCTGACATATTGTATTTTTATGTTTATGAATGGTTAAAAGATTTAGGTATCATCGCATTTAACAACAGTTCTACAACTTTGGTGTGCATTATACTTATCTGAGTAAGGTTGATGAATATGCAAATATCTGGTCCCTCTTTCAGAGATTTTGATTCAATTTTCAAATTAGACTGCTCTATCTATCTATGCATCCACACACTCCTTAGGGATATAATGAGGTTTGAGAGATGTGAGTAACTGTGTTTTAACCTAAATACCAAAATAGAGAAAAACAATATATCTAAATATTCTATGGCAAGTTTATACTTAATACATGACAGCAAAATTCAGTCATAGGAAAAATAATTATTAAGCACCTAAAATTTGAAAAATAACATTGCTCTTTTTTGGAACAATATATATACAAAACAAACAAATAAACAAAAAATTGTGTACTCACATTGGTCAGCCTTAGCTAAGTTATGCTTAAGTTATAAACCACAAAGTTTCAGGGACACATACAAAAAAGGAAATAAAAATGATGCATTTCCTATTATTGTGACATGTTCATGATGGTTTGTCTGTGGATGTGCTTCTCATTTTTATTAAAGGAACTGAGCTAGATGACCAGTCCCAGTTAAATATATTTCTGTTTTCATGGGAAATGGAAAAGATAAAATGATGGAACCATCAAAGGTTCTTAAAGATTTTCCTTGGAAGTGCCTCATCCCTCTTCTGTTCATATTTTATTGGTCAAATTCAGTGTAAGTACAATAGTCAAGCCTGGAGTTAATGAGATAGGAATGTAAGTCCTCTCATAGTGAAGAGACAACAAATGTTTTGTAAACTAATACAATCCTAAAATTGTAGGATTTTACAATCATAAATTTGTACAATACTGACTTGAAGAAATTTTAAATATGATGTTTGTGAAATATGCTATCTAAAATTTATTTCCAAGTATTCTAGCAGAAATGCAATTAAAATTATAGATAAATCTCTTAGTGAATTTTAATCAACATGCAAGATGTATTACTTTTAAGTGTCCTATTCAAGAATGAAAGCTGGATGTGAGTGTGGGGTGAGGGGCAGAGAGGAAGAGAGGAAAAGTGTCAGTTGTATCTATGCTTTAGAAATTCTAGATTTCCTAGATGAATATTAGAGATTTATTAATCAGAATAAAATTTTACAAGAAATACTTTTTTTACTTGTTTTAATAAGTGATGTTCAAGATATATTGATTTCTTAGAAATATTATAACAACATCTCTGACTTTGAATTTACAGAAAAACCTAATATAATACACACTTTTGAGTGGTGTTATTGTCCTAGGGCTTAGATTCAGAGGATTTTTCCACTTGAAATTAATTTCATCTTACACTAAAATAATTTTACTTCTGTCAGAAACAAACCCTACATAAGTTGTATGAAGGTGGATAAAGGCTAGAAAGCTAGGAATTTACTGGATCTTTAAGAAGATTGTACAAGTTTTTGTGCCTTTTTACTCATAAATATAGGTGTGTGTGGTGGTGGATTTTTTTCTCGTACTTGCTTTAATTTTAGCATCCACCTGGTAATGTTTAGGGGAGAGAGGAAACCTACAGCTTTCATCCAACTATATCAGTGGTAACATCTACCACAAAGAACCTTGTTATTTGACCTGGTTCAGATCAGTGTGCACCAGGAAGGAAGGTGAGGTTTAGAAAAACATGCCAAAGATGATTACAGTATGAGGTAAAATGGTATAAATATATTTAAGGAAAGAGGGTATATTAATTTATAGTTGTCTACTATGAAAGCAATGGAACTAAATGATTACTACATGGGAGATGCATTTTAAACTGGGCCTCAAAAATTGTATCATGGTTGGAGACAGCCAGGTAGAACAGAACAGCGTGAAGGAGCAGATAATGAAAATTTATGAAAGCATCAGAGTATTCTCTTTGTGGGAGATTTCACAAACCCAAGCCTCCAATTATTTTTTTTTAGTAGAGTTATAGTCAGTTTAAAGCACACATATTCAGCAGTAAAACTTCAGATAGTGATATCATAGACAAATATCTACATTGTAACTTATGAGCTTACATCCTAATTTTAGTTAAAGTTCTGGTGAAACTCACTCTTACTCTATTTACTGTTGTTCTTTTTAATTAGCATGAATTGGCGTTAGTATTAGTATATGAATAGAAGTGAGGTGAAACCTTTCAAGAACTTACAGAAAAGTAAAAAATTCAAATATTTAGTCCAAAACCTTATACTTCCAGGTAATTGCACTGTTCTTATCTTAGGATAAATCTTAAATACATACTTTAAAGTTTTCCTTTAATCAGGAAGACTAATTCTTGAAGAAAAATACTGTGCCCATTTTCTCTTTATTTAATTTTCTTTTTTTAACTTCCGCCTTCCCTTCCTTCCTTCCTTCCCTCCTTCCTCCTTCCCATCCCTTCCCATTCTTACCCTTCCCCTTCACCTTTCTTTCTTTCTTTCTTTCTTTCTTTCTCTCTCCCCTCTTCTCTCTCTCTCTTCACAATTTACTATGAACAGGAAGCACAAAACATGACAGAAGGAATGTACCCTTCTATCTTGGGAGCGATTTTCAAATCTCTTAGTTCAGCCTTGAGATTATTCTCCATCATTTGCATCTACAGCTCTACAGTTGGCTTCCAAAGTGTTATTCTGCTATTTAGCCCCTGACTCTCAACTCAAGTCGTTTCTCAAATTCTTTCTTCTATTTTCTTAGTTAGGTTTATGTCATTTCGAACAATTGACTATGTGTCATTTATCTCTGAGGGAATCTTAGAAAAAATTATATTAATGATTCATGGGTTTTTTTTAATGGTCTGGAAAACAGCTCTGAACTCAGATATTTTTTGTTTTATCTAGAAACTTTATTGGAGCTTGGGTTAGATGTGAGGAATTATTCACAATTACTTTGACAATAACTAAATGCCCTTAATAGAGTGACAGACTTTATTTAGGAATTCAATGTCACCATCCAGGAATAAGATGATCAACCAAGGACACCATCCAAGACAGAAAAGACATAATTAATTGAACCCCATTTATAGAGCATCCTTGAAAATTTCTGGCTGGTGAAATCTATAAAGACCCATGAAGTAATCAATCACATGTCCATGTACAACTTTTTTCCTCTAGAATTTTTCTTCATTTTTTTTGAGAATATTTTTGTAGTTTTAATATATGTATTAGGTAACATCATTCTCATTTTCAAACACTACAGTGAACTCCCATTGGAATTAGAACCCTATTAGAATTCTCGAAGAGATTAAATTTTAAACACGTCTTCCAAGGCCCAGTCCGACCTGGTTTACTTCTCTGTTCTCACTTTCATTTCCCCTTTTCCTATAGTCACTTGTCTTTTTATTATTCCACTTTAAAGATATATTTTCCCTTTCCTTCTTATGGAATATTCTGCCACCAGATCTTCTGAAGGCTGACTCCCTCATTTATGTATCTGTTCCTTTTCACCTTTCCAACACATCTTTTCTTTTCTTTCTTTTTTTTTTTTTTTTTTGCGGTACGCGGGCCTCTCACTGTTGTGGCCTCTCCCGTTGCAGAGCACAGGCTCCAGACGCACAGGCTCAGCAGCCAGGGCTCACGGGCCCAGCCGCTTTGCGGCATGTGGGATCTTCCCGGACCGGGACACGAATCTGTGTCCCCTGCATCGGCAGGCAGACTCTCAACCACTGCGCCACCAGGGGAGCCCTTTTTTTTTTTTTTTTTTAAGTGTGGTAAGGACACTTAACGTGAGATCTACCCACTTAACAAATTTTTAAGTGCACAAGAGAGTATTGCGAACTATAGGCAACTTGCTGTACAACACATCTCTAGAACTTATTCATCTTGCATGAATCAAACTATTCAGGCTTAAAAAAGAAGGAAATTCTGCCATATGTGACAGCATGAATGAACCTGGAGGACATTATGGTAAGTGAGGTACGCTGGTCACAGAAGGACAAATACTGCATGATTCTACTTATATAAGGTACCTAAAATAGTCAAACTCATAAAAGTAGAGAGTAGAATTGTGGTTACCAAAGGCCAGGGGAAGGAGAAAATAGAGAATTGTTGTTCAGTTTTTCTTGACCATCGAACTCCTGATCCTTTATCACTCTCAGGAATATGTGCTATTTTGTTGCTTTCTTAGCATTTATGCCTTTCTAAAATAATTCTGTTCATTTTATTTTTTGCACATGTTTTTCATAGTCTGTTTCCATGAGCCACATACTACAAAATTTAAAAATGCTTTTGAATTCCAGATATTTGAGAATTAGTATTTTTATAATTGTTATTGTAAATAGAATTTGTACCAGATATTTTAAGGTATAAGGCCAAAATCAATTTATAATGAAAGCAATAATCCCCTACTTCACCATTCCCTGAAAGTAGCCCAATTTCCTAGAGACAAATACTTTTAATAGTTTCTATTTTTACTTCTTCCTTCTTTTGGTGATTACTTAAATAAAGTTCTGTATTTTGAAAAGTGAAAACTTGATAGTACTAAATTGAGCCATGTGATTTTTGAGAAACTTAGTGAGGAGGGTAATTAAATTTTTAAAATATGAAGGGAATGGAAAATATATTAGGTACTTACTATGTATCTTTTCCTTACTCACTCAGTATAAAATTTGTATATAATGTTTTTTTCCAAAGTAATAAAGGAAAATTTAATATCATGTAGCAAATATTTAAGCAAGTGATGAAATATTATTAGACTTTATCTCTAATATCCAGGTAAATCATGTTATGTGTCAAGAAAAGTAGCACTTAGATGGAGATAAATTGGATTTAAAGAGATAAATCCAGTCAACAAAGGATTCTTGTAATAGATTGAAAGGTCAGAACCTAATATGATGCATTAAAGAGACTAGTTTTGCAACTATAACAAAATTATCTCCTTCTAAAGTGTTTAGGATTTTTTGACATTTTACTCCAGCATCTAATTTAATACCTTATTGATGATTAAGAATAAGGAAATGAAAAAATGAAACCCTATATTTTAAGAATGTTGTAAAACAATGTCATTATAAATATAGCATATTAATGTCAAATGATATATACTATAGTATTGATAAAATAAAATGTAACTTAATAATACGTATATTCATAGCTACTATAGTATCTTTCCATTTTTTATTTTTAGGGAGGAGAACTTTTTTTGTTTATTTCTGTTACAGATTTGTGAATAAATTGTGGGAATTTATAGCTGGTATTAAGGTGTCCCAATTGGTAGTTTAATACTCCAGTCACTCTAATTTAGTATTAGAAGGAGCATAAAACATTGGGAATGCAGAAGTAAAACATTAATCCTTGTTATAAGTCTCAATTCAGTGAATTTTCAATCTAGATACTTTTCTATTCTTTGTCTAAGAAGAATGGAATTTTTATTGACATAATAAATTTGCATGTGATTTTACTCACAATTATTATTTACAAACATAAGTAATGAAACAATAGAAATTTAATTTAAATAATTTTATTTTAATAAAGATTATTGGTTATTTCCAGTAGCATGATTCATTTCAAATTAGAGCAAAACACAGAAAGCTCTTTAAATTAACTTCAGCAAGTTTAAGAATATGTAAATGATAGATCCATATTTATTTCAGAATATCAATTCAGATTTGTAATGACAGAAAAAAAAGATAGGTCTTTCAAATTCTAAATTTTCAATGTTACTCAAGACAATTTTCAAAAGAGAGTTCCTTAGTTTCTATAGATTATATTTTAGTAGGAATTCCAGTTCTAATTTTAGGTTTATTTGTGTGTTTACTTATTATCCAACAAATAATTATTAGCTATTTCCTGTTATCTGGTCAATGATTTCCAAAGTGCCTACTATTTGTCAATCACTGTTCTAGATAATGGAATTATGGTGATTAAAAAGCCAAAAAAAAAATTCCTGCTCTCATTGAGCTCACAATTCTGGGAGAAAATAGGAAAAACAATATTAAAGGTAAGTAAATACAAATCATAATAAGTGCTTAGCAGAAGATTAAACAGCTATTACAAAGATCCAGTTATTAACAAAATAAGCAGATCCCTTTAGAGAAAGTTCTTATATTTTCCCATTTTTGAGTTCTTAAAATTCGTTTTACATTTTAAAATTTGCTTCATGAAAATTAAGGTTAAGCTTATGAAAGCACATGCCAATAAAATGATCTTATTAAGATTTTTTTTTTAATATACAAAAGGTACAACTAGGTTTGTTGATCAAATTTAGTTTATGTGTGAATGGAAGGGAAGATTAAGAATTTTATGTGTTATATGTGCAAAAGAGAATGAAAGAGAGAGAGTTGAGAGAGAGATTGATTTAGAAGGGCTGGGATATAAAAGCTCCCAGCAGTAGTGCAGGAATGGTATCTATCACCCAAGTAAGTTGACAGATGTTTGTACCCTGTTCATGTCACTTTAATAGACTTTATTGTGTAGAATTAGTGAATAATGTATAAGGTTAAATATAAATGTGTAATGAAAAAGTATAAAGCATTTCCAGTTTTGACTTGTTCCCAATATTCTTCAAGATAAATGAGATAGATGTAAAACAATTGGAGAAAAAATTCAAGCACTGTGAAAATACGTTTTTAAAAATAAACCCCTTTAAGAAAATAATACAGCTAAATCCATGAAGTATAATTTTTTGCAAAAGCTCATTCAGACAGACATGAATATATATTTAAGTAATTTATGATGTTCCTAACTTTCAATTCAAGTTATAAATAATTCAATATATTCATATATATTTATGATTACATTCAATTAAAATATTTTCTTAATTTAATTTTTGGCTTTTTGGAAATAAAAAAATCATATAAATAAAGTCAAATCAATTAATGTCTTAATACTAAGTTCTAATAGTATACACGGTTTTAAATTTCCATGTCTTAGCTTTTGTTCCTTAAGTCCAAAATACCAATTTTTGTCTTGCGTTAAATATTAAATGTTTATTTCATGTTCAGGTAATAAGATATAGAAACATGGAGAATAGAACATACATTAGTAGTTGAGCATGATTTTAAATGAATAATATTGTGTTTTATTTGACATTGAAATAATATTAAGATCATTATTATTACTATTATTATTTTAGTATTTTGTCACTATCAATATCTTTGAAAATCTTTAATTTGGTGAAAGAAAACTTTGTTAATGTTGGTATTTAAGTACTTATCACAATTTCACTGTTATGGAACAGTAAAAAATCATTAATTCTTTCCATTTGATTTTTTCTTAACACCTCTATCACCTTACTAAAAATAACACTGTATTTCTTCTTTTTACATTCAGTATTTAATTGTCATCATTAGACTGTGATTTTTTTTTATTAATCGGTGTACTAGATAGTAAATTCTTTTTATTTCAGAATTAACCTCAATATAGTTAAGTCAAGTGCTCCAAAAAAAATGTGGATTGGTAAATTTCATTAGCCTCCCTCTGTGTGATTTATAGTCTTGTCTCTTAAATAATGTAATTTGAGACAATAAGTAAGATCCTTCACAGTGAAGGTGCCTTTCTTCTCTTGCTACATATCACTTATTCCTTCTATGAATATTAAAACACTGCTTAAATTATAACAGCACCTTTCAGGGGTTATCGTTAGTACTTCAAGAACAAATTTAATATCTTTCATGGTAGATGATCACAATAAATGAGACAGTAACTAAAGAACTCAAATGAAAAATATAGGTCACATCCAATCTGTGACTTTTGACCCTAAATCAATTCTTTTGCTCAGCATGGTGAGAACTGATTCATAGGCTTATGGTGGATAATTGATATATAAGACTGTCTTTTAACATTCCATAATGATTTGAGAAAATTTAGCAACAATATCTTCTCATTCCCATAAAACTTAGCTTCTGGAAACATAATCTAAACGATTTCAAGCCTTACTGCCACTTCCTATTAACTGTAATCCTGAACTTTTGACCTCTGTGACCCTCAGTTTCCCTATTTTAAAAAATTATAAGTAAAATAATTATCCTTTGGGTTTCTTTAATATTACATAAAGAATGAAACAATTAAATGTAGAGGACAATATATGTATTAATTATGAATTTCTAAAAGGATAGGGTAAATACTACTAATGTGCTGGCAGGTTCTCATTATGGGGAAGAGTTCCTTCCATAAAGTCTGAAACTTTGTAGAAAGACAGACCATTAGTGAGGAAATATTAGCCAAAACATCCCTAATGACTAATTAGAAGACACACTTTGGAACTATGTCTGCCATGTGCTTTTTAAATTTCCACATCAAAGTTTGTAATTATGATACTCTTTTTATCAGGAAAAGAATCTCACAATGGATTAAAGCTTTTTGAGAAGACTCTATTAATGACTGAAATTTTCAAAAGGTGAAACAGAAATGTGTGAAACTACATGCTATGTCTGAACAGACAGGCCGTTTTCTGATAATGAACTTGACTTGCTTAACTGTGTATTTCTCTTTGAACATAACTTTGAATTGGCATAACTACTTAAAGTTCTAGATCATCTGGCTACTCTTTAGTGTTCAAATATCGTTGTGGAAATACTCTTGATTATTTTCTTCATATTTTTAACATACTTAAGTCCACCCTTCTGCCAGCATTCATATAGCAAATTCTCTAGGAGACTATACACGATACCATTTCTATTATATAATATTATCTCCAAATTGATTATTAGCAACAAGATGAACAAATTTTATATCAATTGTTAGGGACAAGAATAAGGATTTATTGTTTTGATAATGAAGAAATCAGACTATTTCTTCGTTTTGAAAATTACATTTCTTCGGGGAAAAAATGAGTTTGTTTATAACAGTAGTTGCCTGAGATACATTTTCCACATATGTAAGTATTTACTTGTCTTATGAAAATCAAGGGGCAAAATACATATGGTAAAATGAATGAAGTGAACTAAATCTACAAATACAGCATGATGATGCTTACATGTGTATTCTCCCATGTAATCACAACCCAGAACAAGATACAGAACTGTTTCAGCACCCATGAAGGCACTTCCCTGCCCTTTCTCAGTCTAAACTAGCCCCTAGATTTAACTACTATTCTGAATTCTCTCCTCATCAATTAGATTTGATTATCCTAGAACTTGCCATAAATGGAATCATATAGCAGTTACTACTTTTGTCTTGAGTTGATTTCACTCAGTACTATGTCTGTTAGGTTTATTCATGTTGTATATATTCGAAGTGTATTCTTTTGTACTTCTCTGTAATATTCCTTCATAAGATTTACCACAATTTACCCATTCTCTATTGTTAAGCATATGGGTTTTTCCCAGATGCTTATTATTATGAATAAATATGTTATCAATATTTTTGTCTTTGTGTGGACTCACTTCTCTTGTGTATACATTTAGGAGTGGAAATAATGGAAATGGCCAGCTATCCTGAAGCAGTTTTATAATTTTACATCCCTACCAGCCATGTATTCAATTTTTCCACCTATTCCACACATTTGGTAGTTTCTTTCTTAGTTAATTATAGTTGTCCTAGTAGCTGTATTTATTTGTACTTTTAATTTGTATTTATGTAACAGTATTTCTTTGTATTTTTAATTTGTGTTTTCCTGATGAATAGTGATGTTGACTATATTTATTACGCTTATTAGCTATTTAAATATAATTTATATGAAAATTCTTTTCAAGGGACATTTCCCATTATTTTTATTTTTTTCCTTATTGATTTGGAGAAGTCTTTTCTATATTCTGAATATGAGTCCTACAGCACATACATATAACAAATATATATTTTCTTCTACTATTTCTTTGGTGTTTTCACTTTCTTCATGAGGTTTATTGGCAAAGGAAAAAATCTTTATTATAAAGCCAATTTTTAATTTTTTGTTTTAGGACTAGTTCTTCAGTGTTTTTGATTCCTATATTAGAGATCTTTACCTATTGCAGGGTCATATAGATATCCCTCTGCGTTTTCTTATAGAGACTTTAGATTTCTTTTCACAGTTATGCCTATGAACTAAGTTTTGTCAATTTCATTGAATGGTATAAGATAGTTGTCAAGTTTTATTTATTTTTTACCATTATAGAGATAAAATTACTTGATTCAATTATCTTTCATTAATTTATTGCTTCAACATAATTTCACCTCTTTAATCTTCGATATAAGTCAAGTGCCCAAATATATGGATGTATTTTAGTACTATTGATATTGTTTGTCTATTCTTATGCCAGTACACTATGATGCTAATAACTAGCTTTTTCAGTAATTTGTCAAATCTGGGATGTATGTCCTCCAATTTTATTCTTCCTCAAGAATATATTGACTACAGTAGGTTCTTTGCATTTCAAACTAAATCTTAGAATCACCTTCTCACTTTCTACAAAAGTTAAAAAAATCTTAGACATTTTCATTGAGATTTTAGTGACTATATAAGAATATGAGGAAAATTGATACTTTTACAATGTTTTCACAAATTTGGTATCTGTTCAATTATTTAGAACTTCTTTAATGTTTTTACAACAATGTTTGTACCCTTTATTGTAGGTTTTAGAAATCTTCTGAAATGTATTCTGCTGATTTTATATTTTTGATGTTATTAATGGTATTTAAAATTTTACTTCTAAATTGTTTTATGCTACTATTCAGAAATATACTTTTTTTTTTTTTTTTTTTTTTTTTGCGGTACGCAGGCCTCTCACTGTTGCAGCCTCCCCCGTTGCGGAGCACAGGCTCCGGACACACAGGCTCAGCGGCCATGGCTAACGGGCCCAGCCGCTCCACGGCATGTGGGATCCTCCCAGACCAGGGCACGAACCCGTGTCCCCTGCATTGGCAGGCGGACCCTCAACCACTGCGCCACCAGGGAAGCCCAGAAATATACTTAATTTAATCATATTGACTGTGCATCTGGCAACTTTTAAAGTTTACTTATTACCTGAAATACTTTGTTTAGTATTCAAAACCATGATTAGGTATTAATAACTTGATATAATATTAAGCTAAATACAAACTTATGGAAATTAATTGAACAATGATTCTTTTAAATAAAAGGCTCAAGATGGGTTGACCCCCAGACATCGATAATTAAAACAAAAAAACAAAAAAACACATATCAGATAGTAAGAAAGTAACAGAAAAGAATAAGTTAGTGCAAGTAAGGTTATTCACTGTGTAAGTCCTCTAAAGTTTACAGAAATCTAGTGGAGGTTATTACATTCTGGAGTTTGATTTGGTATAGATATCATTGTACCTATATTTAATAGGCAGGTCCTGGCTGGAAAAAAACTCTCTGTCTATAAGTTCACCTGTTTATATGTCTGTATATATATATAATTAGCATTTAGCAGTGGTTTATAGTTTTGAATTCCAATAATTGCTCCTATTATAAGGAATTCAGAAGTAGAAATAAGGAGGCCAATGATAGAATGACAAGAAAAGCTAAAATTTAAGAGGAAAGAAGTAAAAAAACTAATTTTATGTCCATTGTTTCTTTGTTGGAAACCTACTCATTATTCATAATTCACTTTAAATGTGTCTTCTTTGTGAAACAGTTAAAAAATAAATTCCTATCTTCGCTAAAATATTACCATGCATTCTTCTATCATAACATATAAAACAATTTATCTATACATATAATTATCCCAAACTGGACTGTAAGTTTTTTGAGAGAAGGCAAAGAATTGTATTTGTCACTAAGTGCCTGGCAGAAAACAGAATTCATCTGGAGATGAACTGAAGAGCCTCCTGGAAGATGGAGATGAACAGAGGTACCACAGCCAACAGTCAGTCTCAACTGCCAGACCTGTGAATCAGGCCATCTGAGACACTCCAATCCTAGTGAAGTCATCATGCGACTATGGCCATATGAGCAACATCAGGCATGACCCACAGAAGACCTATCCATACTGACAACCCACAGCATTATGAGAAATAGTAAATTGTTGTTCTAAGTCACTTCAGGCTGTGGAGATTTGTGATGCAGTAATAGGTAAAGGAAGCAATTGTCATTTTGTGTAAACTATTTTTGATAATAGCAGATGGAAAATGATTTATTTTGTGAAGTAGTATTTATCATAAAAATAAAACCAAAAATTATAAAAATGAAAACACCTATAAATACAGATGATGACATGTTGAGTGAAATATTAAATGAAATTCAGTGAATAGTTAAATTTATATCTATAACTACTAAGAAAATAGGCAATCTAGAATAAAACCTCATATTACATGAATGAAAAGTCATTCAATAAAAATTCAGCTCTTGTTTCTGATTTTAAAAATAATGCAAAGGGGGCTTCCCTGGTGGCGCAGTGGTTGAGAGTCCGCCTGCCGAGGCAGGGGACACGGGTTCGTGCCCCGGTGCGGGAAGATCCCACATGCCGCGGAGCGGCTGGGCCCGTGAGCCATGGCTGCTGAGCCTGCACGTCTGGAGCCTGTGCTCCACAATGGGAGAGGCCACAACAGTGAGAGGCCCGCGTACCGCAAAAAAAAAAAAAAAAAAAAAAAAAAAAGCAAAGGACATGGACATGTATACACACACATACCCACCTTGGCAAAAGAGAAAACATTATAACCAAACTGTGTAAAATAATATCATTCTTATATTCCTATACATCTTTCCCATTTTATATGGATTATCACTCCCTAACTTTCCGAGTTCATTACTGTCCTTCTTTGTCCATTTCTTTATAATGTATTGTTATGATCTGAATTATGTCCCCCCCCCCAAATTCATATGTTGAAACCCTAATCCCTAGTACCGTAGAATGTGAGACTATTTGGAATAGTGTCTTTAAAGAGGTAATTAAGGTTAAAAGAGATCATAAGGGTGGGGCCCTAATCTAATAAGACTATGTCCTTATTAGAAGAGGAAGAGACTCCAGGGGTACAGGCATACAAAGAAAAGGCTATGTGAGGACACAGCAAGGAGGTGGCTGTCTTCACGCCAAGGAGAGACACCAATGCTGTCAGCACCTTGACTGTGGTCTTTCAGCTTTCTGAACTCTGAGAAAATAAATTCCTGTTGTTTAAGCTACCATTCTGTGGTATTTTGTTATGGCAGCCCTAGCTGATGTAGGGGAGGAAAGACTTTCTTTCTACCCTCCTAGGTTCAACAGCTGTCTCTATGAAATAAACTGATAAGAGGCAGACTAACAGGAGAAAAGATACATAAGTTTATTAATTTTTAATATCACATGCACGAGGGCATTACAGAAGAAAAGTGAATACCCCAAAAAAGCAGAAACATGGGAGAGCTTACGTTCAAGAAGAAAACAAATATGTGGTATGTCGGTGGAATTATCTAAAGTTGACTCTGTCTTGAATAAAAGCAAGACTAGACTAGGAACAGTCTAAAATAGACATTGTGAAGAAAACAGGGAAAAGAATTATTTATTTTACATTCCTTTATTCTAATATTTTAATCTACTCTATACTATACTAAATTTTATAAGGTGTGAAAATAAATAAAAGACAACTTCATTTAAAACATTATCAGGAAGTTTAGAAGGGAAAGCTCTCATGCACATACCAGCCTGAATAATCAGAAGGAAGAAGGAAGAGAAGCAATTTTTAAAGGGTCTTTTTTTTTTTTTTTTTTTTTTTTTTTTGCAGTACGCGGGCCTCTCACTGTTGTGGCCTCTCCCGCTGCGGAGCACAGGCTCCGGACGCGCAGGCTCAGCGGCCATGGCTCACGGGCCCAGCCACTCCGCAGCATGTGGGATCTTCCCGGACTGGGGCACGAACCCGTGTCCCCTGCATCGGCAGGCAGACTCTCAACCACTGCGCCACCAGGGAAGCCCTAAAGGGTCTTTTTGTATAGAATTCTTTGTGTAACATTCTCTGGGTTTCAACTTTTTATCCATGATGTTAAGAACGTTGTTTTTCTTCTGGTATGAGGGAGGACATTTTTTACATGGGAATTTCATCTCCTGCTTTTAAGAAAAGAAAGGAATGTCTATTTAGGTCTTCTGGCCATTTTTTAACTGGATTGATTGTTTTTATGATATTGAGCTCCATGAGCTGTTTGTATATATTGGAGATTAATCCTTTGTCCATTGTTTCATTTGCAAATATTTTCTCCCATCCTGAAGGTTGTCTTTTCATCTTGTTTATGGTTTCCTTTGCTGTGCAAAAGCTTTCAAGTTTCATTAAGTCCCATTTGTTTATTTTTATTTTCATTACTCTAGGAGGTGGGTCAAAAAAGATCTTGCTGTAGTTTATGTCAAAGAGTGTTTTTCCTGTGTTTTCCTCTAAGAGTTTTATAGTATCTGGTCTTACATTTAGGTCTTTAATCCATTTGGAGTTTATTTTTGTGTATGGTGTTAGGGAGTGTTCTCATTTCATTCTTTTACATGTAGCTGTCCAGTTTCCCCAGCACCACTTATTGAAGAGGCTATCTTTTCTCCACTGTATGTTCTTGCCTCCTTTGTCATAAATTATGTGACCATATGTGCATGGGTTGATCTCTGGGCTTTCTATCCTGTACCATTGATCTATATTTCTGTTTTTGTGCCAGTACCATACTGTCTTGATTATTGTAGATTTGTAGTATAGTTTGAAGTTGGGAAGCCTTATTCCTCTGGCCTGCTTTTCTTTCTCAAGATTACTTTGACTATTCAGTGTCTTTTGTGTTTCCATACGAATTGTAAAATTTTTTGTTCTAATTCTGTGAAGAATGCCAGTGGTAGTTTGATAGGGATTGCATTGAATCTGTAGCTTGCTTTGGGTAATATAGTCATTTTCACAATATTGATTCTTCCAATCCAAGAACATGGTATATTTCTCCATCTGTTTATGTCATCTTTGATTTCTTTCATCAATGTTTTATTGTTTGAGTACAAGTCTTTTGCCTCCTTAGGTAGGTTTATTCCTAGGTATTTTATTCTTTTTGTTGTGATGGTAAATGGGATTGTTTCCTTAATTTCTCTTTCTGAGTTTTTGTTGTTAATGTATAGGAATGCCAGAGATTTCTGTGCATTAATTTTGTATCCTGCAAGCAGAAGACCTAAATAGATATTTCACAAAAGAAGACATACAAATGGCCAAGAGACACATGAAAAGATGCTAAAAATCACTAATTATTACAGAAATGCAAGTCAAAAACTACAATGAGGTATTACCTCACACCAGTCAGAATGGCTATTATCAAAAACTCTAGAAACAATAAATGCTGGAAAGGGTGTGGTGAAAAGGGTACACTCCTGCATTGTTGGTGGGAATGGAAATTGATACAGCCACTATGGAGAACAGTATGGAGGTTCCTTAAAAAACTAAAAATAGAACTACCATATGACCAGCAATCCCACTACTGGGCATATACCCTGAGAAAACCATAATTCAAAAAGAGACATGTACCACAATGTTCATTGCAGCTCTATTTACAATAGCCAGGACATGGAAGCAACCTAAATGTCCACCAACAGATGAATGGATAAAGAAGATGTGGCACATATATACGAGGAATATTACTCAGCCATAAAAAGAAAGGAAATTGAGTTATTTATAGTGAGGTGGATGGACCTAGAGTCTGTCATACAGAGTGAAGCAAGTCAGAAAGAGAAAAACAAACACCGTATGCTAACGCATATATATGGAATCTAAAAAAAAAAATGGTACTGATGAATCTAGTGGCAGGGCAGGAATAAAGATGTAGACATAAAGAATGGACTTGAGGACACAGGGTGAGTGGGGAAGCTGGGGCAAAGTGAGAGTAGCACTGATATATATACACTACCAAATGTAAAATAGCTAGTGGGAAGCAGCTGCATAGCACAGGGAGATTGTGCTTTGCGACCTAGAGGGGTGGGATAGGGAGGGTGGGAGGGAGGCTCAAGAGGGAGGGGATATGGGGATATATGTATGCATATGGCTGATTCACTTTGTTGTCCAACAGAAGCTAACACACTATTGTGAATCAATTATATTCTAATAAAGATCTATTAAAAAAAGAAGCAGAAAAGGAAGATCCCTCCCTGCCCCAGCAACAATGCGCTAACCACCAGTAAGAAACTGCCACAACCTCGAACTCCTGTTCTTCTCCAGTGAAATTTTATTCAAAACAACCTTCCCCAATTTCCTCCTAAAACCTAGTAGAAATTGACCTTCCTTTTATCTCTTCACACTTGCCAATGATTCACTATAGCTTGCCTGCCCCAGAACTGCAGTTCCCTGCTTTCCAGATTACACCCATTTTGCTTGTAAAGTAACTGGCTATGTTACTTTTTGAGGTTGACATTAGTCACTTTCAAAGCCCTGCTACTTTCTGTGAGAAATAAAAACTTTTCATTTTACTGGGAAGTTATCTTATAGTATAAGATTGCAAATGATGATAAAGAGTAAATAGATCCAATATTCTCTCAGATATATGTGAAATAAGCAAGAAATAAAACAGAAAGGTAGATATGTTTACTCCTTGATAGTTTATATCTTAAAAATCTATTACCATAAGGTAGATGGACATAGAATCTACGGTGATTAAAAACATATATGAATAAATTGCTTATCACAGCATTCTGATTTCAGATAAATAGAAATCAGGTGATAATTTCATATCAATCATTCTATTGTCTTTGATATTTTTAAAAAGAACAAATTGTTTGCCTTAATTTCACAGCATTTATGTTACCTATCATTTTAATTGGTTAGGTACTAGGTGATTTTTAAAGTTGTATATATGTGATATGTAGCACTAAAAATAAGTTTACTGTCCATCAGTAAGGGAATGCACTATTACATTTTGATGCAGTCATACGCTAGAAACAATGAGAGTTACTTAAATGAAAATGAACAAAAGTAAAAATGAATGTTGAGTTAACAAAGAAAAGATAAATATCAAAATTAGAACAATAGTTTTTCACTGGTTATATAAAGAAAGGAAGGGCTTGTCGTATGAGCCTGTTACACCTTCCACATTTATTTCTAAACAAAAACGACACTTGCAGCAACGATTGTGAAGTATTTATACCTGATAAATCTAGATAAATGGTGCTCTATATTTTATGTACTTTTATGCATGTTTGAAATATTATATGATTAAATTCTTTTAAAAATGACAATTTTGTATTTCAAAGTTTTCTTTGAAAAGTTCCCGCTCAAATTGAATTTTAAAGAATCTAGTAATGATTTTTCAGTGTGAAAATGATTTTATACCAACTCCATTAGTTAAACAATAGATATTCCTAGATACATCTGCACCAAGCCTTTCCTTTTATGTGTGCAGAGATTCTTGGCTAGCTTTATCTTTGTCTCTAGGGGATGTATAATATCATTCTAAATTAGAAAAAAATGTACCCATGTACAATGTATACGTCTTCCATATAGCACTATCTTAAAATGTGTTAATCGAAATACAATGTATATACAAAAATGGACAAAGTATAAGTATATAGTTCAATTAATTTGCACATAGTGAGAACACTTAAGTAACACCCACACGGGTCATAGAACAGCACTTCGAAAATGTTCTCCCGCCTCTCCTTCCAAATAACCATTACCTTTATTTCTAATAGCTTAGATAGTTTTGTCTGGTTGTGTGTGTGTGTATGCATTGTGCATGGTGGGGGTTGTTGTGTATGTTTGTGTGTGCGTGCAAGTATGTGAGGGTCTCCTTTAGCCCACTTATGGGTTGATGAGATTCATCAGGGATGTTGCTTATAGCAATAGTTCATTAATTTACTTTGATTTATAATTTCATGTTACAGGAATATATTACAATTGATTTATTCATTACATTGTTGATAGATATTTGATTTGCTTCCAGTTTAGAACAAGTACAGATAAAGCTCCCATGTGTATTTTTGTTTTGTCTCTTAATGAACATATTGATATTCTGCATTTCTATTTGGTACATATAATTGGATAAAATTGTTGGTGCATGGGTGTCAACAATAGATAGTGCCAGTTTTCCATTTTTACCTGCCACATTGTAGCTCCATCAGTGATATATTTTATTGTCAATCCTATTAATTGTAGCGACCTGGTGGGTGTGTAGTGTTATCTTGTTTATTTATTTTTCCTCATGGTAACTATGTCTTGTATTGCCCTTGTGATTAATGGGAATATTTTCATACAGTAATTGGCCATTCGGATGTCCTTTTTATTTAAGTGCCTCATCAACCATCCTGTCGATTGCTTATGAGATTCTCTGTATTTTCTTATTGATTTGTGGGACTTTATATATTTTTCTAGAAATGAGTTTTTGTCAGTTATATGTTTTGCAAATATTGTTTCTCAGCTTGTGACTTGAATATTTACTCTAATATATATAGTATTATATTAACTAGTACATTATTATATATGTGTGTGTGTGTATGTTTAACAAATTGACAAAACACCATTTATTGAACAGACCATCCTTTCCCTATTGTCATATATCAAGTATCCATATATGTGTGAGTGTGTTTCTGGACTCCCAAATCTGTACCATTGATTTTTTTGCTTATCCTTAATCCAAAACATAGCTTCCTAATTTATTTTCCAATAAATGTGATCGTCATTAGAATAATCACCAACTCTTTAATTCTTTTTAATTAAATTGCTTTTGCATTACTTATACTTCATATTTTAATATGTATTTTACAATATCCACAAAAAAACCCGATTGTAATTTTGTTTGTGATTGTGTTGCATGTTTAGAATGATCTGAGCAGATTAACATTTAACAATACTGAATCATTGATTGCAGGAATAGGATATCATCCTGCATTTATTTGGTTCTTTTCAAATGTACATAAATAAGTTTTAAAGTCTTTAATGCAAAGGACTTGTACATTTAATATGGATATATTTCATGCTTTTTGATTTCGCTGTCGATGCTACCATTTTCTTTCCATATGGCTTATATCTGGTATATAGATATTCAATCAATTGTTGCACATTTGTCTTATATTCAGAAAACTTGATACATTTATTTTATAAATATAATGGTGTATCAGCAACTTACTGAATTATTCATCAATATTATATTTCTCAATAATAATAGCTTTATGCTTTCTTCTAATGTTTGCCTTATTCCAAGAGTTCTAAAAAATAAGTCTACTAGAGATAACAACAGGCTTCCTTGCCTTCTTCCTTTGTTCAGAGAGAAAACTTTAAAAACTTTTTTTCAATTTTATTGTAATTTTTTTGCTGGAGTTCGTAAATATACTTTATCAGGTTATGGAAATTCTTTTCTATTACTAGTTTATTAAGATTGGTAACTAATTTTACCTGATGCTTTCATTGGTATTTAATGTTACAATCACGTATGTTTTCTCCTGATTCAGTCATAATGGAATTATACTAACAGAGTTTTGAATTGCAAAGGACTCCTCATTCTTGGACAAAACTCAATGTGTTCATGATGAATTGTTGTTCATGTATATTGTTCAAAATATTTTATTTAGGATTTAGGCATACTCATTTAAGTGAGAGATTGACCTGACTTTAGCAAGTATTTCTTCTTTTTCTGATCTTGGCAGAGTTTGTGTAAGATTTATGTTCTATTTTTCACTGTAAGTTTCAAAGAATTCATCAGAGAAATTCATTGGTCTTCCTGTGGAAATTTAATCAGATATTCAATTTATTCATTGGTTATAGGACTATATAAAACCTCTGTTCTTTTTTTTAATGACTTTTAATGAGTTGTATGTTGCTTTTTTTTTTTTTTGCTTTTTTTTTAAGGCTTTTCAATTTACTGAGATACCCTACTCAAAAGCTGCTTATCTTCTTTAGATCTGAATGTGACAAAATTGAAAGAGCAATAAAGTAGAGCTATATCCAGCGTTAATCCTAAGAAATCCTTTTTTATCCAATTCCTTTAAAATTCTCCACAATTCGTTTTTTCTGTGTTGTTGTATTCATGCCTCATCATTTAAGTATGATTTAATGTGTGTAAAAATGCCTGTATAAATGATGATCATTATTTCTAGGTTATCAAGGCAAATTGCTAGTAATTTACAGGTATTGGACCTATGGTTTTGACTCCTGCTTTTACCTAAACTGATTAACACTTTGACAGAAAAAAAGTAAAATAATGATATATTTATTGCAAAACTAATATTTAAAATTAATTTTTCAATTAGTTGAAGTGATAATGCAGCTGTTTGCTTGCATATCACAGAAAACATGAGACGAAGGATGTCATCTGTACATTTTAGGTTAACATCAAAGAGGAATCCTATGAAATATTAACAGGAACAGAATTAAAGTATGTATAGGTAATTTTTAAAGATTGTAATGTTCCCTGTAAAACTAATAATTGGATAGACATCAGCATTATTACTTCCCCAACATTAAAAGTTTTTAAATGATTCAAAATTTAAATACAGTAACTTATGAAGTAACCAGGTCCCATTATGACTGACCACTGAAGGGTAGATGGCATGAGGCACAATTACATGAGCCCAAGTGCCAGCTTATCCCCACTACTTCCCTCAAAGCAATTTTTACAGGGAATACTAGTTACACGTATAAGCTATTGATACATATTTTTCTTTTGACCGATCATTTAATTGTAGAGAAGGACACCATTAATCATCATTCTGATTATAATACAAAATAAAAGCAGAGTGAAAATCTAATATCTTTATTCAGAATATGGAAACAGCAATATTCCTTGAAATATTAAGGAAAATATAAAGTACACCTAGGTTTCACCACAATTACAAGTTGCATCAGTAAATGTAATTGCTCTGTATTACAGCAATTACTTTAAACTGTTTAGCCTTCTGTCCATAGGAGGGTTTTGTTTTTCTAATAGTATCAGGCCATTAAATGTGCTGACCAGTGTTATCATTGAATTTTCCTTTCCTCCTAAATCTCATGACAATGAAAGCATTTCTGCAGAGTCTATACAAAGTCACTAGGCTGGAGCTTGTCACCCAGTAATAGACTCTGTCATTTATGAGTTCCCACTTTATGTCACTCCTGAATGCTTTCACCTGAACCATTACTGAGCAACCTGAAATGTGGGGATAAATCTGCCACTGTGTTCTGCGTACAATGACAGATCATCTGAGGGTGAAAGAGTCTCAGTGAGAAGAGAGCCATTTCTATCACACCTCCCCTCTGCCTATGTATATGCATGCCTGAGCAGGACTAAACTCTGCTTTCTTACAGTGTTATTTATTGGAAGCTGTTACTCCATTGCATTTTTCACTCACAATTTGACACTTCCTCCTACAATGTAGTTGCTGCAGCGAACACATCTTTTCTGTTGTAACTGCTGTCAGTAAAGGAGAGTTAATTTCCTTCTTGCTGATTCTCAATTTGAGCATCGATGTGCCAGGCATTCTGCCTGCAGTTTGCATTCATTTCATTTAGTGCTCATGGCAGCCCTATGGAATGGATATTATTGCCTCCCTTTTAAAAAATGTCCAGGTCACAAACATAGTAAGTGGTGCAATAACTATTCAACCTTGATTTCCTCTGATTCCGAACTCTCTGCCTTTTGAATGGGCTGCGTCTCTAGTGTTTGTGCACATAATGTATTATTAGCATTGCATTTAAAAAATGTTTTTAAGTCATTAAATATACATACAACTGCTGCATATAACTTAGATGTACAATTAAATCATCATGATAAACCAAACAATATATTCAGAAGTCAGGGTAATACCTTAAAAGCCCCTGTTTGTTCCCTGTCAACTTCATTCCCTCGGGAGTAATAACCACTTATTCCAAGTTATGTGTTATTAAATCTCTCTTTTTCTTTAGAGTTTTACTATCCATGTAAGATATATAATACGTATGTATATATATTTAGTTAGTTCGTTCATTCATTTCTAGTGCATTTGTCAATTTATATAAATGAAATTAGTATATATTCTTTTGCAGCTTGCTATTCTCAGTTAATGTTATGCTTTTGAGATTCACCCAATTTGATTCATGCAGCTGCAGTCTATTCCATGGTTGATGGACATCTGGGTAGTTTTCAGTGTTTTACTCTTATGAACAGGGCTGCAAGGAAAATTCTGGTTTCATGTCTGCAGAAGCATATGTGTAGGATTGTCTCTAGGATGTATACCGAGTAGTGGGATTGCTGGGTCATAAAACATGCACTTGTCAACTGTATTAAATAACGCCAAATTATTTTCCAAAGTGGCTGCAGCAATTTGCTGTAAGACGAGCAGTTGCTAGGTAGTTAATGAATGTGCCCATTGCTCATATCTTTGCCAATAATTGGTTTTGTCTAACTTTGGAATGTTTTCCAAATTGGTCACTGTGGTTTTGATTCACATTTCTCTGCTCTCTAATGTCCCTTTATTATTCATGTTATATCTGTGAAATCTTTGTTCATATATTTTTACCATTTTAAAATTTTGTTAGTGGTCTTTCTCTTACACACACACACACACACAATTTACTCACTCACTTATACATCATAAATATTCTCTTAGAACACTAATTCTTTGTGAGTTATATTTGTGGAAAGTATTTTCCACTTTGGCTTACCATTTCTTTTCTCTAGACCAACAGAAGTTCTTAAATTTATAATGTTCTTCTTTTTAATAACTTGTGAATATTAAGAAATTATTCCCTACCCAAAGCCATAAAGTTATTCTCTTATATCATCTTCAAAAACTATATATAAATTTCACTTATGCATTTAAGCCAATGACATATCTGGAATCAACTGTTGTTTGTGTTGTAAGATAAGCATTCATCTCCTTTTTACATAATGATAATTATTATTTTTTTTAATGATAATTATTTTTGTATACCCATTTATTTATTAGTCCCCCAAGAATGTATAAGCTCTGTGATAAATTTGATTACCACATATAAATGACCATATTTCTATTTGGGTTGAGATTTCAATTATATAAATACATAGATCAGTTTGGAAAGTATAATTGAAGAAACACACAAAAAATGTTAAGCTCCTAAAAATGAAAAGTAGTAAAGCAAAAATACAAAGACAGGGCTTCCCTGGTGGTGCAGTGGTTGGGTGTCTGCCTGTCGATGCGGGGGACGCGGGTTCGTTTCCCAGTCCGGGAGGATCCCGCGTGCCGCGGAGCGGCTGGGCCCGTGGGCCATAGCCGCTGGGCCTGCGCGTCCAGAGCCTGTGCTCCGCAACGGCAGAGGCCGCGGCGGTGAGAGGCCCGCTTACCGCAAAAAAAAAAATATATATATATATATATACAAAGACAATGCAAGAATATATATTAAAAGGTAATATATAATGAACCATTTGTTTTTTCCCCAGAAATTTGCAACCTTTAGCCAGTCTATAAAAATAATATTTCTATCAATTTTATAGGTCTTCTCTAAGGTTTAAAGTTTTATTTTTCCAGTAAAGACCATTTTGTTATATTTGATAAAATGTACTTTATATATTACTTCTGGTATATGTCATTAAATTTTTTTGCACAGTCTCAATATTAAGCTAAAAGTTTACTTTCCTAATTTACTAAGACTTTCTAATCATAAGATGATATATAATTGTATTGCCCCTTTTTCTGCAGGTATTGTCACAACCATATAGCTTCCTTTCTTTAATTTGTTAATGTTTAAAAGCATATTGATCAGTTTTCTGTTGTTAACTTAATCTAGGGGCTACCCTGGTGGCACAGAGGTTGAGAGCCCACCTGCCAATGCAGGGGATACTGGTTTGGGCCCTGCTCAGGGAAGATCCCACATGCCACAGAGCAGCTAAGCCCGTGCGCCACAACTGCTGAGTCTGTGCTCTGGAGCCCGGGAGCCACAACTGCTGAAGCCCACCAGCCACAACTACTGAAGCCCATGTGCCTAGAGCCCGTGCTCTGAAACAAGAGGCCACCCAGTTAGAAGCCCGGGCACCGCAACGGAGAGTAGCCCCTGCTCACTGTAACTAGAGAACGCCCGTGCGCAGCAACGAAGACTCAACACAGGCAAAAATAAATAAATAAATAAATAAATAAATAAACAAAAATAAATTAAAAAAAAAATTAATCTAGAATTTCTGGGAAACAAACAAATGGTTCATTATGTATTATCTTTTAAGATATATTATTTTATTGTCTTTATATTTTTGCTTTTACTACTTTTCATTTTTAGGAGCTTAACATTTTTTTTGTTTCTTCAACTCTCTGCAAGTATATGTGTGAGACACGACTTATCTCTAAATGAATGTTTAGGGAAAAAAATCTATTCTAGGGGCTTCCCTGGTGGCGCAGTGGTTGAGAGTCCACCTGCTGATGCAGGGGACACGGGTTCGTGCCCCGGTCTGGGAAGATCCCACATGCCGCGGAGCGGCTGGGCCCGTGAGCCATGGCCGCTGAGCCTGCGCGTCCAGAGCCTGGCTCCGGGAGAGGCCACAGCAGTGAGAGTCCCGCGTACCGCAAAAAAAAAAAAAAAAAATCTATTCTAAAGCTATTTGACTATTGTGTGGAAAATTCAGTATTTATTACTGATTCAGATTCTCTGAATCTGTTAAATTTCCATTTAAATTTTCTATTTCTTTACATCTTAGTCAAATTAAATTATTCAGGGAATTTATCCACTTAATAAGTTTTCAAAACTACTAGCACACAAATATTCAATTTTGGCACCTAATATTGAAGTTTTAATATCCTACTTTTGTACTTTTATTTACATCTTTATTCCTGTTACAGTTCATTTGTATATTCTCTTTATCTTTATTTATCTTGCCAAAGTTTGTCTATTTGTCTCAAACATAACCCAAGCACTCCTAAGTCAATATATCATTTTAAAATAATTAAAAAGCCACAGGTATTTAAAATTACTCAAACCAATAGATATAAAAAGAAAAAAGGCTGGAAAATAAATATTTAAATGATCACAGTTTCACATTTAAACAAAATAAACCAAAAATATTAAGTAATTATAGACTATGTCTCCTGTTATGATGTAATTTCATAAACAAAAAGTTCATCCTTCTAAAAATTGAGATATAAATAGATAGTAAAAATTAAAGATTTAGTTTAAAACAGTGAACACTCTTTTGCTATGGAAGGTGAAATTATTTTTACACGGTTTTGTTTTAGAGTGGTACCTCCATCTCAAGACCTACCCTTATTTTTCTAAGATATTATGATAAAAGGGAAATATTTATTAATCAGTATTCTTTTAAGCAGTAGAATCTCATCATGGTGGTGGAAAGTGTAACGTTTACTAATGGAAAATGTTATGCTTATTATAAAGCAAGTCATTTCCTCTCAAATTTAAGAGTAATAAATATTATACCAGTACATATAACCTTTTTATAACAATGTTTTTATATTATGCACCTTGGAGTAAAATTTTCAATCCCTTTTGAAGAAGGAAGAGGCATATCATTTCCATTTCTCTGAATTAGGATTTTATAAGTATACTTGCAGGAAGTAGTTACTGAATGATAATAAGTAATATGCTGTGGTGTATTAATGAATTCAGGAAATCATTTACTTCTTCAGGAAAGTACGAATGTCTTGAAATTTTTAAAAATATTAGTAGAATAGTGATGAGAGAGTAAAGATTGAATTGCTTTGAAATGGTAGAGCTAGTTACTTGACATTCATATGCAATAGGGTGAATATTTTAGTGTATTAAATAAATATTTTATCATCTGCAATCCTTATTTTAAAAGTGTACATTGACCCCCAGTAAAAATTATACCATGGAGAAACTGAGATTATAGAGTTTTGTACATAAGGCAGAATTTTTCAATACCCCTTACATAATGTTTCCAATAACTCTTTAATATGTTTGCCACCTTAAGATGGAGGATATAGCAAGGAGAAAAGTGAGAAATTGAAGGAGAAAGAGAGTAAAGTATGAGAGCCCATTACTCATATTTCTGCTTCCTCACAATGAAACCATAAGGTGGGGTTTGGAGTTCTATGAGAGGCCTCAAACAAATGGAGAAACCTGAAGCTACACAATCAAGAGCCTGAAAAACAGTGTCCGGGAGGATAGATTCGGTGCAGAGAGATGTTAGGTTTGGCAAAGGGAAAGAATAGCCAGTTGACCTTGAAACAGCACTATTACATCCATGTGATCTGTACATTATTTAGTGGATCTAGCATTTTCTTTAATTCCTGTTTGTGGACAAAGTACCAGTGCACCATTGAAAGGCAAAGGCTAAAATCTCAGGACAAAACTATCACTAGCAATGAAGTCTTTAATCTAACACAGTGAGCTAGATTAAAGTGGTTTTGGTGATAGCACGGCACAGTTTAAAAAGATGGGATTAATTATACCAGAAAGCTCTCCAATCAAGGGAAGACAAAGCACAGATTTGCATCAGAAAGCAGAGAGAATTTAGCGGGTACAGCTGGGATCTCAGGCGTCCTGCCCTCCACCCACAAAATGTAAATTTACATAAGCCACAGAGCCGCAATCCCACTTATATTGGAACATTGTTAGAAATGATATTTATCTAATCAGAAAGAAAAAATAATTTCATTGAGCTAGATTTATCAATGTCAAAAGCAAACTAATAGCCCCCCCAAAGATATCCATGTCCCAATTCCCAGTACAGGTGGAAATGTTACATTACATGGCAAAGAGGAATTTAATTTGTAGCTGGAATTAAGGAGAATGGCTTGAATGAGCCAGGTGTGCCTAATGTAATTACAAGTGTTTTAAAAGTGGATGTGGGCGGCAGAAGAAAGACCAGAGTGATGTGAGGCGGGGACTCCACCAACCCTAAAAGTTCTCTCCCCTAGAATCTCCAGAAAGGAACACAGTCCCGCTAGTACCTTGGATTTAGCCCAGGAAAAGTCCAAGCTACAGAAAGGTAAGAAAGTTTGTGTTCTTTTAATCCACTAAATATGTGGTAATTTGTTACAGCAGCCCTAGAAAACTAGAACAGTGAGATTAAACCAAAATTTTGCTTTATGCTTTTATTTCTTTGCTTCTTTTTCTCTGTATTCAGTGAGGGGGTGTTTATGGGGGAAAAAAATCAACTCAATTATAGAGTACTAGAAAGAAATGTGTGAGTATACTTGCAGCTCTGCCAAACAGTTCTCAAAGATGGAGAGATGACCAAATTTATGTTTCCTGATAAATCTTTTCAAGTGCCTAATGTAATTTCAGTTTTTTCTTATAACTTTAAAAAAATGATATATTTCATTTGTTCCCTTCAAAATCTACCCACTTTATAAGTTCTACTCCTGTTATCTTTTATCTCCAGGCTTTTTTTTAATTTTAAATCTGAAAAGCAATTTCTTACTGATCTTGGATATCTAACTGGTTTCTGAAACTAATTATCTCTGATACTGAGCAAATTGCATTCCCTTCCAACCTGTTTTGGCACCAATCCTTGTTAATAATGTCTTTGTTATTTACACAGCCGTTGAATTTAAAACTTTGAGGTTATCCTTTACTAATAACTTTCTTCTTCTATGTCCATCTGGTGTACAAGTCTCTTGAATCTGGCTTTATTCTTTCCTTTACCTTTGCCACAATCTTATTCTCATCATTTCTCACCTGGACTATTGCAGTAACATTATAGTTGCTCTCTCTGTAACCATTCTATTTCCCATCCAGACATCTTCATGCTCTTGTGAAGCTTCCCTTACAAAATCCTGTTTTTGATATTAATTTGTTGGCAGTCATCACTTTATTTCTGCTCCCTATTGACCCTAAGCCACAGCCACTCCTCCTCTACAAGTCACATAGTCGTGATCTACTCATGTTCTAGTCATGTTCTTACTGTAATGTCTAATAAAGAGCTTGGAAAACTTCATGTGTCAAATAATACGTGTAAATAAATAAAGGTCAAAATAGTTGAAGCCAGCCCATGCGATAGTAATGGATCAGAGAGATTATATCATCTTTGCTGGTAGTCCACTGACAGAGGAGGAAAAGGAATCTTTTCCTCCTGCAGCTGAAATTGCTTTAATCACCATCACCTGCTTGGTTACTACATCCAAGGCATTTTGACAAACTCAAGTTTGATCTATGTATTAAAAGACTGATAATTATTTTAAGAAGCTGTTGTTAATTAACCTAGGACAAAGGAGATTGAAATTAGTACATAAAAAATACACTTACTGTGCAACAACTTCCCTATATCTTTAGTCCAATAGATAATTTTTAGTATTTTTACTGAAAGCAATAGGTTCACCCAATCTATGAATGCAGATACTGATATGATCTACTAATCAGAACGTTATCAAAATTCTTAAGCTGACGTTAACTCACTTTTAAAAGAGTGTTCCCTGGGGTAAAAAAGTAGGAAAAGTACAACAAAGCTGTTCACCGTTTGTTTCTGTCCTTAAACATTGTTCCACACCTGATTATTCCAACAGGCCATTATTTTTTCTTGTCTAAGTTTAATTTTATTTTGTTTTCATTTTCATGGAACCTGGTCAAACTGGCACTCACCCGGACATTAAATGGATCCTTGTTTATTTTCCCTCAGCTCTTTGTGAGGGCTAGAAAAGCACAATGGTGTTATAAAATTGTTGCCTTGTTGTTATAAAACCTCTGCTTTTATAAATTATACTGTCCCAAGAAGTATTATACTATCTTTCATATTACTTTACTAAGCACCAACATTAATATAAAGTAGTATTAAAAAGGCACATGCTGATGGTAAAAAAGCTGAGGTTTATAATGGAAATGTAAGTTTTCTAAGCCACTCTGCGTATGCTCCCTTTAAAAAAAGGGAAAGAGAAAAAAAGTGTTTCTACTTAAGGAATTTGGAGATTCCATCCTCTGTGAGGTGGTTGTGAAGATGACAGAAGACATCTACATCTATACTGAGGTTGGGATGGTGTTACATATCAGTGAAATAAGCTAGTTTGGAGTGAAAATATATAGGCACTTTTAAGGTTCTGTACTTTGGGTAAAACTTAACACAATATGGTTTCCATGGAAAATGCTAATAAGTAGTAAATTCAGAAGTGAAGGGTTTGAAATTCCAGATTTTTCTCTCCTCGTAAGATAAACTGCTGCTGAGTGCTTAGTTCTGGTTGCATGTTTTTGTTTGTTTTTAAGAAACTTTTTGCTATTGCTATCTTAACTTTAGAAATTCTTTTGATTGAGAAATAAGGTTTTTTATTTTATTTTACTTCTCCCTAATATGAGCCAACCCCTCTCAAAATGTTAGATCATTCAGTTGCCTGTGAAGATGTGGAAACTTAGAAACTTTATTGATTTACCCCAGCCCCCAAACCTAGGAAGCAGCAGAGTTGGTCTCCAAGACTAGCTTTCTCGGCTACAAATCGGTAATCTTGTCACTGCATGATATGATGTATTAGTTTCCCAGGGCTGCCGAAAGAATATACTACCAACTGTGTGGCTTAAGCAAAAGAAATGTTTTCTTTCACAGTTCTGGAGGCTAGAAGTCCAAGATCAAGCTATAAACAGGGTTGGTTCCTTCTGAAGGCTGTGAGGGGAAATCTATTCCATTCCTCTCTCATAACTTGGTATGAGTAGTATGCTGGGAATTCTTCACATTCCTTGGCTTCTGAATCATTCAGATCTCTACCTTCATCTTCATGTGACATTCTCTTGTGAGCATGTCTGCCTCCGTGCCCAACTTTCCCCCTTTTTAAAGATTCTAATTAAATTGGATTAGAGCTGTTAAATTAAAACTGCACCAGACAAGATGAACAGCCAAAGAAAATTTTATTCAAGGATATTGCAAGAGATGTCTAGACTATTATAATAAAGAGATTGAACTCAACTCTGCTGAGACAAATGACAAGAGAATTTTTAAGCTCTAGGGTGAGCTAGTGGAAAAGTACTGAAGGGGATGTTAGTGGAGTAGACCGGCTACCTGTGTTTGCTAATTGAGGCTTATTGAAGTCAGGTTCCTGCCCTCCCAACAGACTAGGAGATAGGGCCTCTGTCTTTCTTAATGATTACATTTCAAGGGGATGGCTCCCAGGTCTTTGAGAAAGACATTCTTGGTTATAAAGCAAGGTTATATCAAGGTTAAAAAGCCCGGCTAGTGGCTGAGAGAGGATTTACATCTTAATGAGGCAGAGAAAGAACTTACAATTGCAAGCTTTTTTAGTGTCTAAAAAGAGAGAGGTCAGGGGCCAAATGTCAGGAAGAAACCTGTCTGAAGTTTAGTCAAGCTAAGCAGAACTGTTATGTCCCTCTTAAGTGAAAGCCCACCCTAGAGACAACATTTTAAATTTAGTCCTCACATTAAAGATCCTCTTTCCAAATACCCTCACATTCTGAGTTACTAAAGTTAGAACTTCCACATATTTGGGGGTAACACAGTTCAGCTCAAAACACATGGATGTGTAACTCACTAATAACTGAAAAGGGAGACAAATATTTCTAAAATATTTTTGATAATTGAAATATGATTAATAGGTCAAACTGAAGAAGTTTTATAATAGAAGAGTATAAATTCCACTGTAAAACTGAAAGCTATTTTTGATGCCTTATAATGTATATAAGTGGAATTTTATGAAAGGAGTAATAACTGTAAGGTAAGGGCAAGTGAGTGAAGTGTTTTACCCATTATAACTTAGATGACAAAAAACTGTATAAAAACAATTTATGAAAAACATAAAATGTTGGGTTTTATTAAAGTAATATAAAAATATCCTTCTACAATAAACTTAGCCAAACTTTTCAAGATGAACAAATATAAGCAAAACAAACATAAATTGTATTTCATATATTTGTATAATTGTAAAAGAAAATCAACTAAATTATTTTTTAAAAGGTCAGGTTTTGCCCCTTAGAAATTCCAATTCAGAAGTTATGTGTAGAAGATATGTAATTTGTATGTAATCATATCCCATGAGATTATTATTAGGGAATTTTGAACAAAAGAAAATCCATAGTCCTTTAAAAAAAAAACAAATGAAAAAGGAATATTCTATTTTTAAATGGTAAGAAAATGGGTCAACTTTGGGAGAAGTTTATTTATGCAAAACACATCATGAACTTGTTCATGTCAAATATTGCTAAAGCTAGCTGGGAAATTTGAAAAATGTCTATTTCATGCAATAGGAAATTAGGAGATTTTCTAAAGAATGATGGTCTTTGGGACTGAATAGTGTAACTTCTGAATAATCCTTTCCATCCAACACATGTATAATATTAAGTACTTAAAATATGTTAAACACTAAAGCCGAAATACTGTCACCTCTTCCTATAAATGGTCTTCTGCATTGCTTGGTAGATAATTTAGAAACTGGCAGCTTTTCCATATATAGAAGCAGAAGGTATGAGTAATAACTTATGTCATATGTCTGTGCATAATTCTAGTTTAACGGCTGTTATAATTGTGTGACATATATTTGTGGACTTATTTTGGAGCATATGTAGAAGATAAAAAAATCCTCTGAAGTTGATCATTCCATGGGTCAAACCCAAGGGGTGGTCCATATCTCTCAGCTCAGAAAATGAACTTGAGTTGCTGGTCCCTAACTTGGAAACAATATGAGATAATCTCTTGAAATGGGTGGTTTTATTTCTTGGAGGCTAGTTCCACTGTGGAGGTAAAAAGATGGAGATGGACATATAGAGATGTATTGAAAACTAGGAAATAAGCAAAACAAGAAGCTTGCAAAATTGTACCACTCTTAAGGCCTCAGGAAGTTAATCATATTTTTTCCTGGACTTTCAAAGCATAAAATAGCATTGCAGACACAATCCAAGTTATAAGCATACCATTTTCTATAATAAAGGCATGTTACCATAAATTGAGCATTACCTAGTGCAATCCATGAAACGATAAAAAAAAAATACAAAGGATATTGAGGGAAAATTACTGTAATATCAGTGAAAGCCTAATGAAATCATGTAATATTTAAAGTAAATACATAAGCCTCATTTTCATTACCTCCACACTTAAATTTTTGCTTAACATACTGAACTCTTAAACATCTAATAATATTTATAATGCCTTTGTCATGTCTTTCCCTCATTTTTATTCTAAAAATTATGTTAGAAATTTCATCAAATGTTGTGGTCTTACTTAACTTATTCTCAATAATAACAGCAAATTTTATTGAATGTTTATTGTGTAAAAGCATCACTCTAAAGATTTTCCCTGTATTACCTTGTTTAATTCTTACCATTTTATATAGATCCTCACAAACGAAGAAAATGACACATGGAGAATCTGAATGTCTTTCTCAAGGTCAAATATGTAGTGAAATGTCATAAGATTCACAGCCAGGTGATCTGTGTTTTGTTATGTCAGAGATCCTTAAACTCATGATGTTTTAATGTTCACAAGTATAACACACATATATATTATATACATGTATATACTTATTTTGAAAAACACCCCAAATTTCAGGCAGGTAGATCAGTAGTACAAAATTTTTTAATCTTGACCATTCTTAATAGTATATCAGCTCATTACTGGCTGTGACAAAACAGCCTCTAAAGCTGCCCTAATGTAATTATGAGTTTACTAGTTGCCACTCTGTCTTTCCTTCAATAAGAAGTAGTATATATAAAGTATAATAGTAGTATACTAGAAGTACATGAGGGAGGCAGTATTATAGAGATAACTATACATCACCTGAAAGTTATATTGAAATAGAAATTATTTGCCATACTGTACAGGATATATTTAGTGCCCCTAAAAACAATTCCCCATCCTATATGGAATTCATCAGTGAGACTGGCTCTGTTATCCTATGGCAGTTTTTCTAGGTTTGACCAATGGGAAGCAGCAGATGCCTATAGGAGGGAACAAGAATGGTAAGTCTGGTTATTTATCTACTTGACTTACTACCTATGGAGTTACCACAGGCTGATTACTGCCTGGATCCAAGAGCACAGCTTCTGTCAGTCAGTTGTTTTGATACAGTTCGTGACTGTGTTCCAGTCATGGCCCCCCTACTTGTCTCTTGAGAACCAGGGGTGTTAACAGAGCCCTGCTTTTGCCAGCTCCAAACTACTGCACTATTTCTGTGGGTTTTCTACACCCTGGCTTTATCTTGTAAATTTTTCCTTTATTAAACTCTTCTAAATTACAAAATTTCCCCATGCCATCTGTTTCCTGTAGGAACCCTACCTGATACCCACACTGTAATTGAAAATAGCTTAATTATGGAATCACTTTGACTTTCCTTCAGAAAAACATTTAAAGCTATTCCATATTCTAGTCCAGTATTATCCATCACTATATACTTTCATGCATTCCAGTGTATAATGGATTATTACTCAGGAAATAGTCACTCTCCTTCCCCACAGCAATAATACCTCTTTGGACAATGTATACCTCCATGCATAGTGTATAGCCCACTATCTGGGTTTAATCACACAGCAAGATAGAGCAAAAGAAGGGTCAGCACCTGTGATGAAACCAGAGCTTTTAAATATTCTAGTGTGTTTACTTATTCTCTTGTGCTTCTGTTATCTATGGACGCTAAGACAATGTCTTGGGTAGATGCTGCTCCCAGGGGAATGAGGAGACACAGGGAGCATACCTGGACCCAATTCACAGGGTCTTAAGAGAGGTATATGCAGTAAGACTGTATGGGATTAGCATAGTGACTTTAAAGACTCAGTAATTGCTAGTTGTAATTATTACCACCTGATTCGAACATGCACTTCTATAAATGTTTTCACTTAATTTTTTCCATTTGTTTGTGATAAAAGCCAACTGCAAAGTCACACTTGAATCTAAGTTTCTACAAGGATAACCTGTGATTTTTTTACTTGGGGGGTGGGGGAAGTCAGCATACCTCGCAAATTTAATATTAAGATTCTTGCCTATGCCTCAAGGATGTCACTAGGAAATATTAACTACCTAAAGAACTTAATGCATTCCACTCTTCAAGCTGAAGGGAATAACTAATTAGAAAACTGAAAATGGCATACTCGTATCTTACCTTAAATGTTTGTCAACAGCCTCTAATAATCATGGCATACCTGACACCTTCCCCCTTTTCCCACTCCTCTACCTGCCCTTGAGTCTCTGCCAAAACACAAGTGATCATGGCTGACTCCCTGGCTATAGCAAGCTCTGAATAAAGTCTTCGCATTTCTCAAAAAAAAAAAGTTTAAGGTAATTTGAATACTACCTAGTACTTATCAAATTGGTTTAGTAACATAAAATGTTTATTATGTGAGCATTTCCTAAGAGTGTTTATTACTATGGTTTTTGATCTATAAAGAAGACTAGTCTATAAAGAAGACTAGAAAATGGTCTCTGCTTTGGAGGGAAATCCAATCCATTCTGGAAGACAGTTACATGAGTAGATTGTTATTATGCAGTGTAACAGATTTAGTAAATGAATGTGAATTATAAAAGCAGAGAACAATGCTGTAATCCCTTAATATTGGCACAGTATTAGTTAATCTGATTTCAAAGGCATGTATTCTTGTTGGACTCAACTTTGCATTGCTTATATCTGCTTTAAAAATTAAATTACATTACCTTTGCAACTTCTCAACCTTCCTCAACAGGTTTATGTATTCTAAGTTACAGTGAAAACAGTGCAGTCAGCTTTGAAATGCCTAACATATAAGAAGACCAATCACAATCCCTAATTATCCGAACTCTCCCCATCCTGGTCTTGACTTTTAGTGAAAGAAGTGTATTAATATCCATTTATTTTATGGTCCTTAGCCCTTTGTTTATATTTCTTTACAAAGCTTACATAAATTTCTTCAAGTATTTATTGCCACTACCATGTTAGACAACAAGTATATAAAAGTTTACAAGATAGATATAATGCAGTCTATATTCTAGTAGGGGAAACCAACATTAAAATACAATCTTTTGACTACATTTGTGAAAATTGCCATAGAAACACACAGGATATTTTCTACTGGTTTACTTTTCACATTTCTTTATTTGATCTTCATTGTATACATGGTTCCATTTCTTCACTATACAAATATGTCATAAGGAAACCGTTCATTTACCTGAAAGGAAAAGAAATGACTCTTTAGTTACTTCCCGATCTCCCTGCTTCCCTTCAAACCACCATCAGATTTGCTGATTCTCTGAACACCTTCAATGCCTAATTCATTGGACCTCTTTTTTTCTCCAGCACTCCCTGGAAGTCACTCTTACTAAAGCAACCATGCCCTATGATTTTCTCAGTCAGTGAGCACTGATCTTTAGGATTTAGGTTACATATAAATTCCCATGTATTAAATACAATTCAATCTTTTTGTTTATAACTCAAATCTCAGTAGATTCAAAGTACATGAGAGAAGGTCATAACAGCTCCAATCAGCTCTAGATTATACATGAAGATGAAGTTACTTGCAAAAGTACAGTAGAAAAGCAATGACTTAAGGGGGAAAATGTATTACCCTTTGCCAAATATTCAGAACACTTTGTGAAATAATATAATCTCCCTTTTGAATTCTACTTTATTGTTAAAACATCTGACCAGGGCTTCCCTGGTGGCGCAGTGGTTGAGAGTCCGCCTGCCGATGCAGGGGACGCGGGTTCGTGCCCCGGTCTGGGAAGATCCCACATGCCGCGGAGTGGCTAGGCCCGTGAGACATGGCCGCTGAGCCTGCGCGTCCCAAGCCTGTGCTCCGAAACGGGAGAGGCCACAGCAGTGAGAGGCCCGCGTACTGCAAAAAAAAAAAAAAAAAAAAAAAAAATCTGACCATTAACTTCTGGAAAATGGTTCTTGCCCTTGGGGTGGGTGCGTGTGTGTTGTGTACCACGGTAGCTTTCATCTTTAATAGTGAATAGGTGCATAAACTTTGATTGTATATTCCATAATAGCATAGCTACAAATTTACTAAGAATGTTTAAGAGTTAATGTTTTACCTGAGAATGGAAATTAAAGTTTATGTAAATCCCTCTATTAGAGTGTGGCTAAGAATAAGCTCTCAAAAAATGGTGATTTGTATTTCATACAATGGTTAGGTTTTTTTAAAATAAGAATATTTTGAAATACCTCTAAACTGATGTTTTTCTCTGGGAATATTTTGTTTTTATTTCTCTGAGAGCTTTGCCCTCATTTAGAACTTTTATCTTAGTGTTCCAGGGAAAATTATGCCAGTTGCACCTCAAATAAAAGGAAGAAAATTAACCTTTTTTTTTTTTTTTTAAGTAGGGAATGAAATTGAGAACTGAGGAGAAGGTAAATCTTATTTCCCTTGAGGAAACTAATGCCCACCTACTAAGGATAAGCCCCAGGGAGAAGGAAGTGGTCAAATACAGATACAGTCAACCCTTCATATCTGTGGGCTCTGCACCCATGAATTCAAGCAACCACTGATTGAAAATATTTTTTAAAATTCTAGAAAGTTCCAAAAAGCAAAATTTGAATTTGCTGCACACTGGACCATTTACCTAGCATTTACATTGTATTAGGTATTATAAATAACCTAGAGAAACCATTTTATACAAGGGACTAGAGCATCTGTGGATTTTGATATCTGGTGTGGGGGGTCCTAGAACAAATCCCTCCTGGATATCGAGGGATCATAGTACATGATGTAGACTAAGGTAAAATTTCAAGAGTGAATGCTTCCCCTACTAGACCTTTAAAACTTTTCAGGGAAATGATGAACCAATATATGTATGTTATGTTGATAATAAAAACTAAAAATGATGGCAAAGCATGTGTAGAAGTAAATCACTTGAACTGGCTGTATGTCATGTTTAGAAAGTGACCTAGTATGTTTAGGGAGATAAGCAATCAGAAATAAGAACCTTCTACCCTCCCCAAACTCACCCTATTTATTTAATATTTTAATATTTTAAATTTCAAATTGAGTTATAAATGACATAACATTACATTTTATGTGTACAATATAATGATTCAATATTTGTATACACTTTGATATGATCACTAAGGCCAGGTAACATCACCTTACATAGTTACACTTTTTTTCTTGTGATGAGAACTTTAAGATCAACTTTCTTAGCAACTTTCAAATATGCACTATGGTATTATTAACTGTAGTCACCATATTGTACATTATATTCCCATGACATTTTATGACTGGAAGTTTGTACCTTTTGACCCCCTTCACCCATTTCTTCTACCCCCATCCCTTTCCAATCACCAAGCTGTTCTCAGTATCTATGAGCTTGGTTGTTTTGTTTTTGTTTTATATCCTACATATAACTGAGATCATTTGGTATTTGTCTTTCTGACTTATTTTACATAGCATAATACCTTTGCGGTCCATCCGTGTTGTCACAAATGGCAAGATTTCGTTCTTTTTTTATGACTGAATGTATTCCATTGCATATATATATCCATTCATCTGTAGATGAACACAGGTTGCTTCCATAACTTGGCTATTGTAAATAAAGCCACAATAAACATTTGCATGTGCATATCTTTTTGAATTAATGTTTTTGTCTTCTTGGGGTAAATACCCATAAGTGAAATTGCTAGATTATATGTTAGGTCTATTTTTAGTTTTTTTGAGGAAACACCTTACTGTTTTTTATAGTGGCTGCACCAATTTACAATACCACAAACAGTATGTGATGGTACCTTTTTCTATACCTCCTTGCCAACACTTGTTGGACGTGCAGGCTCAGCGGCCATTGCTCACGGGCCCAGCTGCTCTGTGGCATGTGGGATCTTCCCGGACCGGGGCACGAACCCGTGTCCCCTGCATCGGCAGGCAGACTCTCAACCACTGTGCCACCAGGGAAGCCCTCTCATTGTGGTTTTGATTTACATTTCCTTGATAATTAGTGATGTTGAGCATGTTTTTCATGTTGCTGTTGGACATCCGTATGTTATCTTTAGAAAACTGTTCACGTCTCCTGCCATTTTTTTTAATCCTTTTATTTGTATAAGTTCTTTGTATATTTTGGGTATTAACCCCTTATAGAATATATTGTTCACAAATATCTTCTATTCAGTAGGGGGCCTTTTAATTTTGTTCAGTTTCCTTTACTGTACAAAAGCTTCCTAGTTTGACATGGCCCATGTCTTTATTTTTGCTTTTGTCCCTTGGCAGAGGAGACAAATCCAAAAAAAATTATTGCTAAGATCAGTGTCAAAGAGCATACTGCCTAGGTTTTCTACAGGAGTTTTATGGTTTCAGGTCTTACATTTATCTTTTTAATCTATTTTGAGTTTATTTTTGTAAACGCTGTGAGAAACTAGCTTGATTATTTTGCATGTAGCTGTTCATTTTCCCAGCACCATTAATTGAAATGTCTGTCTTTTCCCCATTGTATAATCTTGCCTCCTTTGTTGTAAATTAATTGACCATAAAAGTATGGGCTTATTTCTAAACCCTCTATTCTGTTCCTTTTTTGTCACTACCCTACTGTTTTGATTACTGGAGATTTTTAATATAGTTTGAAATTGGGGAGCAGATTTGTTCTTAAGATTGCTTTGGCTTTTTGGGGTCTCCTGTGTTTGTATATAAATCTTAGAATTCTAGTTCTGTGAGAAATGCCTTTGGTATTTTGATAGGGATTGCACTGAATTTGTAGATTGCCTTGAGGAGTATGGTCATCTTACCCATATTCTTTTAATCCATGAGTACAGTATATCTTTACATTTGTTTGTGTCATCTCTAATTTCTTTCACCAGTATCAGTTTTCCAAGTACAAGTATTTTACCTCTTTGGTTAGATTTATTCCTAGGTATTTTATTCTTCTTGATGCAATTGTAAATGGGATTGTTTTCTCAATTTCTCTGATAGTTTGTTGTTAGTATATAAAATGCAACAGATTTTTGCATTATTAACTTTGTACTCTGCAACTTTACTGAATTTGAGTTCTAGCAGTTTTGGGATGGAGACTTTAGGGTTTTCTATATATATAAAATCATGTTGTTCACAGATTACAGTTTTACTTCCCTTTTCCAATTTTTATTTCTTTCTCCTAGGATGCATTTTATGTCTTTTCCTTGCCGAGTTGCTCTGGCTAAGACTTCCAATACTATGTTGAATAAAAGTGGCAAGAATGGCCGTCCTTGTCTTGTTCCTGACCTTAGAGAAAATGCTTTCAGGTTTTCACTGTTGAATGTGATGTGAGCTGTGAGAATGACATATGTGGCTTTTGTTATGCTGAGGTGTGTTTCCTCTACACCCACCTTGTTGAGAGTTCTTACCATAAATGAAGTATTTTTTCAAACTTTTTCTGCATCTATTGAGATGATCATATAAATTTTATTCAGTTTGTGAATGTGGTATATCAGGATGATTTGCACATATTGAACCTTCCTTGTCTCTCTGGGATAAATTCTACTTGAACACGGTGTGGATGATCCTTTTAATGTATTGTTGAATTCAGTTTACTAATATTTTGTTGAAGATTTTTGCATCTCTGTTCATCAGAGATATTGGCGTGTAATTTGTGTGGGTGGGTGGTTCTGGTTTTGGGATGAGCATTATGCTGTCCTAGTAGAATGAGTTTGGAAGGATTCCTTCTTAGATTATTTTGGAATAGTTTGAGAGAGACAGGTATTAACGTTTCCTTAAATGTTTTGTAGAATTCACCTGGGAAGTCATCTGGTCCTGGACTTTGGTTTGGGAGTTTTTTTGTTTGTTTCTTTTAACTGGTTCAATTTCATTACTGGTAAATTTGTTTATATTTACTATTTCTTCCTGATTCACTTTTGGGAGATTTTATGTTTCTAGGAATGTATCTATTTCTTCTAGGTTGTTCATTTAATTAGCATATAATTGTTCTTAGTAATCTCTCATCATTTGTTTTTCTGTAGTGTTGTAACTTATTTCTGATTTTAGTTAAACCTCTTTTTTCTTAATGGGTTTTGATAAAGCTTTATTAATTTTCCCAAAGTAACAGTTCTTAGTTTTAATTTTTTCTCTATTTTATTAAGTCTCTTATTTCCACTCTGATATTTCTTTCCTTCTTCTAACATTGGGTTTTATTTGTCCTTTTTCTAGTTTCTTTAGAGGTAAAATAGTTTCAGATTTTTGTTTCCTGAGGTATGCTTGTATCACTATAAACCTCCCTCTTAGAACTGCTTTTGCTGTGTCCCATAGGTTTTGGATTGTTGTGGTTTTTTCTTCATTTGTCTCCAGGTATTTATTAATTTTTGTTTCTTCAGTGACCCATTGGTTCTTTGGTAGCATGTTGTTTAGATACCATATGTTTGTGTTCTTTGCAGTTTTTATCCATGTAGTTAATATGTAGTCTAATACTGTTGTGGTTAGAAGATATGCTTGACATTTCAATCTTCTTAAATTTATTGAGACATATTTTGTAGCCTAACATATGATCTATCCTGAATAATGTTCCATGTGCACTTGAACATAATGTGTATTCTCCTGTCTTTGGTGAAATATATGTATTAATTTTACCTATTAATTGTATATTTATATCTGACCTACTACCTCATTTAAGGCCAATGTTTCCTCACTGATTTCTTTTTTGTCTGCATGATCTGTCCATTGATGTAAGTAAGATGTTAAAGCCCCTTACTATCACTGTATTGTCAATTTCTCCCTTTATGTTCATATTTGCTTTATGTATGTAGATGTTCCTATGTGGGTGCATTACATATTTATAATTGTCATATCTTCTTGTTGTATTGATCCTTTATCATTATGTAATATCCTTTGTCCTTTATGAGCCTTTGTTTTTTTTGTTTTTTTGTTTTTTTTTTGCGGTACGGGGCCTCTCACTGTTGTGGCCTCTCCGATTGCGGAGCACAGGCTCCGGACGCACAGGCTCAGCGGCCATGGCTCACGGGCCCAGCCGCTCCGCAGCATGTGGGATCTTCCCGGACCGGGGCACGAACCCGTGTCCCCTGCATCGGCAGGCGGACTCTCAACCACTGCGCCACCAGGGAAGCCCGAGCCTTTGTTTTAAAGAATATTTTTATAGAAGTTTTGCTACCCAGTTTTCATTTCCTTTGGCATGCAATACCTCTTTTTATCCACTCTCTTTCAGTCTGTGCATCTTTAGATCTGAAGTGATTCTCTTAAGGCAGCATATATATGGGTCTTTTTTTATTCAGCCAGTCACTATCTTTTGATTAGACTTAATCCATTTATGTTTATTTATTGAGAGTATATACTTATTGCCATTTTGTTCATTATTTTCTGAGGGGTTTTTGTAGGTTATTTTGTTTCTTCTTTTGTTCTTGTGATTTAATGGCTACCTTTAGTGTTACATTTGGATTCCTTTCTCTTGTTGTGTGTACGTATCTATTATAGGTTTTGGATGGTGGTTATCATGAGGTATGTGTACAAAAAAATAGATATGATTATTTTAAGTTAATGATTTCAAGTTTGAACACATTCTAACCACCTTACATTTTTACTCCTCCCAAGTCTGTTTTTTGATGTCGTATTTTACATCTTTTTGTGTATGTGCATTCCTTATGTACTCAGTGGAAATATAGATAATTGTAATACTTTTGTCCTTTAACCTTCCTATTAGTTTTATAATTAGTTGGTCTTCCACCTTTACTGCATGTTTGTCTTTACCAGTGAGATTGCTTTTTATAACTTTCATATTTCTAGATGTAAATTTTGTCCACTTAGAGAAATCCTTTTATCATTTCTTGTAAGGCCATTTTAGTAGTGCTAAACTCTTTTAGCCTTTGCTTATCCATAAAACTGTTTATCTCTACTTCAAATCTGAATAATAACCTTGGTGGGTAGAATATTCTTGGTTGTAGCATTTTCCCTTTCATCACTTTGAATATATTGTGCCACCCCTCTCTGACCTGCAAAGTTTCTGCTGAAAAGTCAGCTAGTAGCCTTATGGGAGTTCCCTTATATTTAACTGATTATTTTACTCTTGCTTTTAAGATTCTAATTTTTGGCATTTTAATTACAATGTGTCTTGGTGTGGCCTAATTTGGATTCGTGTTGTTTGGGACTCTCTGCTTCTTGGACTTGGATGTCTTTTTCTTCAGGTTTGGGAATTTTTCAGCTATTATTTCTTCAGATAAGTTCTCTGCCCCTTTCTCTCTCTCTTCTCTTTCCTCCTATAATACAAATGCTATTAGGCTTGATGTTGTCCCAGATGTCTCTTAAACTATCTTCATTTTTTAAAGTTCTTTTCTGTTCTGCTTGAGTGAACAAGCTGAGTGAACAGATTGTGTCTTCCAGATCACTAACCAGTTTCTCTGTATCATCTAATCTACCACTGATTCCTCTTAGTGTATTTTTTATTTCAGTTCTTCAGCTCTGTTTGGCAGTTCTTTATATTTTCTAACTCTGTTAAAAATTCTCACTGTTTTCACCCATTCTTCTCCTGAGTTCAGTGAGCATCTTTGTGATGATTACCCTGAACTCTTTATCAGATAGATTGCTTTCCTCCACTTAATTCGTTACCTGAGGTTTTATCTTTTCCTTAATTTGGAACATTGTTTGCTCATTTTGCCTAATTCTCTGTATTTATTTGTATATGTTAAGTAGATTGGTTACATTTCCCAATCTTGGAGAATTGGCCTTATGTAGGAGATGTCCAAAGGGCCCAGCAGCACACTCCCCTCTGGTCACCAGAGCCGTTTGCTCTAGGGATGCCCCATATGTGGGCTTGTGCACCCCTCAGTTGTGGTGGACTGACTACTGTGGGTGAACTGGTAGGCAGAACTGGTTCCAAGCCCAGATGGCTGTAAGTCTGTGCCTTATGTGGTGGCAGAGAGCCCTCTGGGAGTGCAGGGTAGGCTTCTCACATGGCTGGCTGTACATTACAGGGAGTCCCGGGGTGGCTGCTGGCCCACTGGAGGGCAGAGCCAGATCCCTGTTTAGCTGGCTACACAGCCCAGGTGGCTCAAGGCTGGTGCCAGCCTGCTGATGTCAGGTCCTTGTGTGGCTGTCTGCATGGCTCAGGAGTTTTAGGGCTGATACCAACACTAGTGATGAATGAGCCTCCAGAGCTAAGAAAGTAGAGGGAGGATTCCAGAATGGCACTTACCAGAACCACTGTTATAGTAGTAGAATGAGTTTCTCAAAATGGCTGCCACTAGTATCTCTGTTCCCAGAGGGATTCCCAGTTGCCTCCTGCCTCTCCAGGAGGCCCTCCAAGATGAAATGAATCTAACCTAGGCTCATTTTAAACTACTCCATCTCTGCCAGGACACAGAGTGTATGAGATTTTGTGCATATCCTTTAAAAGCAGTCTCTCTGTTTCCTATTGCCTGCCTGCTCTCCCAAACATAAGCTCCACTGGTTTTCAAAGCCAGACTTTCTGAGAGCACATCTTCCCAGAACAGGGCGAGCCTGATGTGGAACTCGGACACCTCACTCTTTGAGGAGGACCTCTACAATTGTGATATTCCTCCTCTCTGTGGGTTGCTTACCCTGGGGTTGTAGGACCTGACTATATTGTGTCTCTGCCCCTTACCCATATCACTGTGGTTCCTTCTTCATGTATGATTGTGAAAGGTCTTTTCTGTTAGTCTTCAGGTTATTATCATAGATAATTGCTTTGTAAGTAGTTGTAATTTTGATGTGTCTGTGGGAGGAGATGAGTTCAGGGTCTTTCTCCACCATTTTGGCTACCACCTGTCTTTACTGAATTATTTTATTAGTTATGAGTCTTTTGATGGAGTCTTTAGAGTTTTCTATATATAATATCATCTGCAAATAGTGAGTTTTACTTCTTCCTTTCCAATTTGGATGCCTTTTACTTGCCTAGTTGCACTGCCTAACACTTCTTAATACTATGTTGAATAGAAGTGATGAAACTCACTCTTTGTCGTATGGTTTAGAAAGAATTCAGACAACTTGCATAAACCCAGTGTATGTTGTAGCAGGTATCTGGATTGGAGGTCAGCTAACCTGGTTGCACAAATGTGAGAAAGAGTAACATACTCTACTAGTATAAATGGCAAGTGAAAGCCTAAGCCAAGGGCCAGAATAGAGACTCAAATTATTAGTAGTGCTAATGGGATCTAAGTTCAGATAAAGTTCAGATCCTAGTGGTTTCTTTTTTAATGACTAAGATACCTTTTCATGAGGTGCACCAACTCTGGATACTTCAGAAATCGGTGTATTGGATACAGGGGCTGATGTTTAAAGTTAATATCTCAAAAGATTTTTCAATTAAAAGATAGCATAAAGAGGCAATATATACAAGAGGAACCCAGGACCAGTGCAATGAGAATATGTAATTTTATCCTTGTATCCTTGGCATAAGAAATGGCCTGAACACCATAGGAAAGAGATGAACAGTCTTTTTATAGAGACAGATTAGATTTTAAATTGATTAAAGTGGTATTTATTTATAAATATACGGTGTTATTTTAGTTGTATGATAGTGAATTAACTTTAAGCCTATTTTCCCCCACCAGCAGTGGGAATGAACTTTGGGGAAAAATTGCTTAGTTTTAAATAAATACGTTACCCAAGGTTATATGTATTTTCTCAATCTACTTTAGAGACCTCTTCTCTGGTCTTTACTTCTCCTCATACTATATACCCATCTGGTTAAGATTTACCCCTACTCTATGTACTACCAGCATTGAGATAGTCATCTGCCCTACATTCCTTCACTGAATCTTATACCACTATCATAAAACTTTTAAAATGTTACATAGTTAAGCTGATTTATATAATGAAGTAGTGAGAGATTCAACAAATTCTCTGCTTACCAAGTAAATAAGGCAAATGAAGCAAATGCCAAAATCAGGAATTGAGGGGTGGGGGGTATCAGTACTAATGTTACATAAATTGGAGGATTTTTGTCAATAACATTTTGCCAAAAAATTAGATGAAAGAAAGTAGATGAAAGAAATATAGAACAATGCAAATTACAAAACTGATGAAAGAACTTAAATAGACCTATTAAAAGTAAAAAGAATCAATTTTTTGTTTTTATTTTTTGTTTTTTTTTTACAGAAGGCTGAAAGCAGATGGTCTTTCTGTTGAGTTCTACCAAAAGCACAAACAGAATCCTTCACATATTCTTTAGAAAATAGAGGAGGAAAATGTTTTCCAATTCATTCCTCAAAGCCAGTATTAATCTGATACCAAAAACTAGACAAAGATATTACACAAATTATTGATCAGTATCTCATGAGCATGGACACAAGTATTCTCAAAGTAAGAACAAATAATTCAGCAATATATAAAAGGTTAAACAGCATGATCAAACAGTTTAGTCCAGGAATGCAAATTAACATCTGAAAATTAATGCAATACTTTACATTAATAGGATAAACATAAAAACCACACAATCATTTCAATAGATGCAACAAAAGAAATTGACAAAATCCACATCCATTAATGATAAACATTCTCACCAAATGAAGACTAGAAATCAACTCCCTAAACCCAATAAAGAAAAAAACCTACCATAAACATACAGTTTACATGAAACTTAACGGTAAAAACTTGAATGCGTTTTCTTGAAGACTTTTCACTACTTCTACTCTACAGTGTCCTAGAAATTTGATCAAATGAAATAAGGAAGGAAATCAAAAAGAGAGAAATTAAGAAAGAAATTAATGTTACCTGCTTGAGAAAATAAGTAATCCTGTCTTTATTGTCAAACTGCATGATTCTTGATGTAGGAAATCCAAAGGAATTCACAACAAAACTAAGAACTGAAACAATTTGAGGAATGTTTCATGGTGAAAATCAATACAAAATTGCTTCTACATGCTAGCAATAAACAACCTGAAAAGAAAATTAAAACAGTTTCATTCACCATAGCATTGAGAGAATAAATGAACTTCCTATAGATATGTTGTAAGGTTCAGTCTCATCAATTCCATAACTCCTTTACATAAAGCAAATAGTGTCTGGTACCTATACTAGCAATAATGGTTGAATCTGTAAAAATACCTTCTCATGAACATGATCAACCTAAACATTACGAGCTTGAGGTTCTGTGAGTGAGGGTTATAGGATTTTTCTTCATCTGGAATCTGATGTGTGGGCAGCCTGTCTGAACGTTATGAGGAAGCCTTCAAGCTTATACTCCTTCCCATTCATCCAGGATAGAGTTCAATTATAGTAAAGAAAAGAAAAAAAAAAGATGCTATCGATTATAATTGACTAATCTGATGTAGAAATATTTAGGGTTACCAGAACAAAGGAAGAATGAAGACAATACAAACATACACACACAAAATGATCCTAAAGGAACCAATTAATTTATAGAGAAAAGGTAATAAAAAACTATGATTATATATTCTAGTTTTTTTACACTTTAGTAGAAGCTGTATCTGTGAGAATTTCACCTGTGTTATGAACTTGCTCTGCTTACTCAATTTAGGGATCTGGAGCCGATGGTTCTGGAAGTAATTTAATTTAGTTTTTTCCCCAAGGTTCCACTGTCCATATCCCATTTTCACTGAGTATGCATAGATAAGTGTTCACACACACATGCTAGCACACATACATAACTTAAACTCATACTGTTGTAAGACAGCAAAAGAGAATTATAATTATTTACTTTCCTTTCCAAAATTGGGAATATTGTAGAAATTCACAATTGTTTTCCATGTGCATGTTTAGATATGTAAATTAGTTATTCTTGGAAATAGTGCAACAATAACCAGGAACGAAAACCCTGTTTTTTTCTTTGCTCACTAAATTTGAAGCTTAACATGATTTTTTTTTTTTTTCCTCTGCGGTACGTGGGCCTCCCACTGTTGTGGCCTCTCCTGTCGCGGAGCACAGGCTCCGGACGTGCAGGCTCAGCGGCCATGGCTCACGGGCCCAGCTGCTCCGCGGCATGTGGGATCCTCCCCGACCGGGACACGAACCCGTGTCCCCCGCATCGGCAGGCGGACTCTCAATCACTGCGCCACCAGGGAAACCCTTAACATGATATTTATTGATTGACCACTGGTGTACACTTTGTCCAATGATGACCCTACTGACTTTTTAATACCTAATTTTAGAAGGATATGCTGTAACCTAATTCACTCTGAACTATGTACTTGCAACACATTTCCAGAAGTGCTACCCAGGACATCTTAATAAAAATTACAAAGAATTCAGAATAAAATAACAATTTAAATAAGACAGCTAGCAAAGACAGAAAATACCAATACAGTATAAGGATTTGGGGTACTGACAAATTGTAGAAGTAATATATTAGGAATCAGGAAGGATTAAACCCTAAGCTGCTAGAAGTATTTGCCTCTAATGAAGAAACATTTTCATTTACAGTGGGAAATAGCACTTTCTATAACAAAAAAAATTGAGGTCTAAAAACTCTGACATATAGAGCTAATTTTTTGACCTTTAAAGAAAAAGAAATTGTAGAGACATCCCAGCTGGAGGAAGAAAAAAATCTCAAACACTAGATTTGGGCTTCTCATATATACCATTCAAAGCACAGAGAAAATGAACCCAGTTTTACAGCTGTTGAAAGAATAAATGTGTTGCCTACAAAAAACAAGTCATTTTTGCTCAAATACTGACACAACGTTTAGAAATTCTAAAACTGCAGAAACTAAGTACAGCAGCATTTTTTGTTCTCCTTAGCAGAATGCAGACAATCTAAGATAAAGTCAGGAATGCGTGAACTTTGAAACAGTGGTGTAAATACCATATTCATTTAATTATAGAAAAATCAAAGTTATATTTTAAAAATATAAACATTATAGGCATAATAATACAAAATATGAAACAACACTAACAGATTTGCAGATAAGTGGTAGTGAATTATTATATTTCTAATTGTCCCATTTTTCATATTAAAGAATTAAGTATCTGATTAAATTTTAAATATAATTCAAAACCATAATAAAAGAGAACTCTATTTTTCATATTTTGATATTTTAGAAGAGACTAATGATGCCAAGAAAAAAATGTTACTTAATTTTACTCTTTTTTTAGTTGATTTTGTTTGGTAGTTAAATTCTCCTTTTGATTTTTATCAAATCTGGATATATATGTTGGGAAATCTATTGACCTACACATACTTTAAGAAATATTTAACATTACTATTCTGTCTTCTAGGCCCCTGTGGAATTTCCTCTATGAAAGAAGTAATCCTGCTTTTGTCTACTCTATTAATTATGCTAGTTTATATTATAGGACAGCCACTTTTTACACTGGAATGTTTCAGACACATTGGCCCTGGAGTAAAAAGATGAGCTATAGGCTTCCTTCTCCCTTCTGGGAAAGGCATCTGTCATCGATAAAATTTAAGTACTTTCTTCAAAGGCTATAAATTTAAGCTTTTACTGAGGTCTGCTGATAAAATAATTTTCTCTGTTTAAAAAAAAACTCATAAGATTTTAAATTTTATTTTAAGACATTTTTCTTTTCAGTTGAGGTTTTTGGTCTAGGCCTCAGAAGACATGTTGTTCTTGGCATGTTTTTACTACTTACTAACTTTATAATAATGGATATGTCTAACCTTTCTGAATCTCAAGTATTTACCCAATAGGTAAAAATAAAATAGTTATCTATTCTCTCATCCAGAGTGGCTGTAAGGGTGAAATGAATATTGAAACACTGGGATACAAAATGCTTTTGATTTTTCTCATATCTCACTGAGATTTTATTCTCATCCTTCCCTGATAAGCCCTTCCCATCTTTAAGACACCCCCCACCTATTAAGTTCAGCATCTCCCAGAATTCAGTCCGCACCTCCTTTCTCTTCTCTCCTTTCTCCATTTAAGGCCCTTGTTGCAATATCTCCTCAGTCTACCCCAGATATGTTGCTATCCCTCAAACATCTAATGTGGAAGTCTCCTCCCTGCACTCCCTGCAATCATACATCTAACTGTCTTGGATGTTGAAGAGACATCATGAACTTAACCTGTATGTACTTTCCCAGTGTTTCCTAACTCAGTAAATGGCACTGTCATTTTTCAAGCTGCTCACACCTCAAAACTTGGAGTTATTGTCATCTTTTTCTCATGTCTTAGCATAGCCTATTAGCAAATCTTGTTTCATTAAATTTTACAATAAATTTTAAATCTAATTCTTTCTCCACATGTCATATCCTACCAACCTAGCCACCCAAAGCATCTCATGCAGGCTTGAGCAATAACCTTTTAATTGATCTCCATGCTCCCACTTCAGTTCTTTACAATCAATCAGTTTTTCACACAACCAGAATGCATCTTTTCAAATGTCAATTAGATCATGTTATTCTCCTCCTTAGTCCTGCCTCCCAAACTTCCAGCACACTGGGAATAAAAAGTCCTTCCTATTGACTACTGCACCCTACGTAATCTAGTTTCTCATCCTTTAACTCTCCCACTGGGTTACTTTTCTCCAGACTAACCAGCCATCTTGCAGCTCCGTAAACAGACAAGGCATGCCCTGTCATTAGAGTCGTTGCATTTGTTCTTCAGAGTGCTGAAAATAGTCTACTCTAGGACACTCCCATAGTATTCCTCCTTAGTTACATGTCTCTTAACCTCTCACCTCTTCAGAGAGATCTTCCCTTTATCACCTCACCTAAAAATATACCCTTCTGTATAACCTTATCCTGCTTAGTAGATAAAACTTTAATAACTAGTGTTCACTCTTCCATGTTTGCAATATCTTTATCTTGAGAGAGATTATGGATGGGAAGAGAGGGAGAGGAACTAAAAGAAAATGTGGGAATAAAACCGGGATATTGGGACTGCATCTTGTACAGAGGACAAATCAACCAGGAGTCGGATCAGAGGATTTTCATAGTTTCCTTGCATAAATTCTGTTTAAAGCTACAGTTATATAACCTTTTGCATTGATGAAAGAGTTGACAATGTTTACTGGCATACATACAATGTTTCAAAAGACAGTGATAATGCTAAACAGTTACTTTATTAGACACATAGGCTGCTGAATTGGTATAACTTCTATGGTTATATTACAAAGTACAAGTTATATTTATTGAAAATATGTATTATATTTCATTTGCAGTTTGTTTTTGGTCTCGGTCATAAACTCTTTAGTTTCTGGGGAAAAACATGAATAAAAAAATTTTTTACATTATACTATGCCAACAGACCCAATTTTCAAAAAACAGGATTATCATAGTATCTAATCACAAATCAAAGCAATTAGTATAGTATATATAGTGGTATAATAGTATACTATATAATATATAGTATATATATGTAATATAGCATATTACAGGATACATAAATTAGAATCATTAAGATATTGAAATAGCATGTGCAATTACTGTTATGATAAGTACATGAAAAATCATTCTCAGATAAAATAGCTTACTGTATACTCATGGCATAGTCCATGAGTTGACTAATTGACTTAAATAGCCATGTGCCTAAACACGCAAAATCACAATGACCACAATCTAACATGGTCAAAAGCATTAGTTTATTTTTGTTTTCAGATTTTTTTGGTTTATAACATTATATAAGTTTCATGTGCACGATATTATATTTTAACCTCTGTATAAATTACAATGTGCTCACCACCAACGATTTAGTCTCCATCCCTTCCCATACAGTTGACCCCCTTTACCCATTCACCTTCCCCCTACCACCTTTTCCTCTGGTAACCACTACTTTGTTCTCGGTATCTGTTTTTGTTTTGGTTTGTTTTTTTTTTTAAGAACAAATTTCACTTATGAGTGAAATCATGTGGTATTTATCTTTCTTCATCTGACTTACTTCATTTAGCCTGAGGCCTATCCATGTTGTCACAAATGGCAAGATTTCATCTTTCTTATGGCTGAGTAGTGTTACATTGTGTATATATACCACATGTATTTTATCCATTCATCTGTCACCCACTTAGGTTGTTTTCACATCTTGGCTATTGTAAATAGTGCTGCAATGAACGTAAGAGTGCATATTTTTTTTGAATTTGTGTTCTTGTGTTATTTGGATAAATAACCAGAAGTGAAAGAGCTGGGTAACATGGTGGCTCTAAATTTTGTGAGGAAACTCCCCAGTGTTTTTTATAGCGGCTGCACCAATTTACATTCCCACCAGCAGTGTATGAGGATTAACTTTTCTCCACATCTTCTCCAACACTGTTATTTCTGGCCTTTTTGATAATAGTCATTCTCAAGGGGGTAAGGGGATATTTCATTGTGGTTTTGATTTGAGTTTCCCTAAAAATTTGTGATGTCCAGCATCTGTAGGGTTGGCCACCTGTATGTCTTCTTTGGAAAAATATCTATGCAGTTTCTCTACCCATTAAAAAAATGTTTTTGGTATGTGTTATTTATATATTTAGGCTATCAAGTCCCTTTCAGATATGATTTGCAAATATCTTTTCCCAAATATCTTTTAATTAGGTTGTCGATTCATTTTGTTGATGGTTTTCTTTGCTGTGCACAAGCTTTTCAGTTTGTAGTCCCATTTATTTATTTTTGCTTTTGTTTTCCTTGCCAGAGAAGACATACCCAGAATGATATTGCTAGATCAATGTCATAGTGTACTGCCTAAGTTTTCTTCTAGGAGCTTTATGGTTACAGGTCTTACATTCAAGTCTTTAATTCACTTTGAGTTAAATTTTTTGTGTAGTATGGGATAGTGGTCCATTTCCATTCTTTTGAACATGGCTGTCCAGCTTTCCCAATCATTTATTAAAGAGACTATCGTTTCTCCTTGTGTGTATTTTGCTCCTTTGTTATAAGTTGTTCATATATATATCTAGGTTTATTTCTGGGCCCTCAATTCTGTTTCACTGATCTATGTGTCTGCCAATACCATGCTCTTTTGATTAGTATAACTCTGTAATATAATTTGAAATCAGGGTGTGTTATACCTCTGGCTTTTTTTCCCTCAGGATTGCTTTGACTATTTGGGTTCTCTTGTGGTTCCATATAAATTTTAAGTTTTTTTGTTCTGGTTCTGTGAAAGTTGTCTTTGAAATTTGATAGGGATTGTATTGAATCTATATATTGCTTTAGGTAATATGAACATTTTAACAATATTCTTCTAATCCATGAGCATGATATATCTTTACATTTCTTTGTGTCATCTTCAGTTTCTTTCAGCAATGTCTTATAGTTTTCTGTGTACAGGTCTTTTACCTCCTTGGTTATATTTACTCCAAGGTATTCTTTTTGTTGCAATTGTAAATGGGATTGTTAACTTCCTTCTGCTGGTTTATTAGTGTATAGAAATGAAACAGGTATTAGTATATTGGTTTCTTTACCCTGAAACTTTACTGTATTTGTGTATTATTTCTGATAGTATTTTTGGTGGAGTCTTTAAAGTTTTCTATATATAAAATCATGTCACTTGCAAATAGTGACAGTTCAACTTTCTGACTGAAATGCCCTTTATTTTTCTTGCCTAATTGCTCTGGTTAGGACTTCCAATACTATGTTTAATGAAAGTGGCAAGAGTGGGCATTCTTGTCTTGTTCCTGATCTTGGATGGATAGCTTTCAGTTTTGCACTAAGTGTGATGTTGGCTGTGTGTTTTTCATATATGACCTTTATTATGTTAAGTTCCTTTTATACCCATTTTATTGAGTATCATAAATGGGCATTTGAATCTGGTCAAATGCTTTTTCTGCATCGGTTGAAGTGATATTGTTTTTATCCTTAATTTTGTTAATGTGGTGTAACATGTTGATTGACTTTGCAGATGTTGAACTATCCTTGCATCCCTGGGATAAATCCCATTTGATCATGGTGTATGATCCTTTTAATGTATTGCTGAATTCTGTTTTCCTATACTTTACTGAGGATGTTTATACCTATGTCATACAAGCTATTGGCCTGCAATGTGTGTGCGTGTGTGTGTGTTCAATTGCACTCTGATCTTTATTATTTCCTTCCTTCTACTGACTTTGGGCTTCATTTGTTCTTCTCTTTCTAGTTCCTTTAGGTGTAAGGTAAGATTGTTTGAGATTTTTATTATTTCTTGAGGTTGGTCTGTATTACAATAAACTTCCATCTTAGTACTGCTGTTGATGCATCCTATAGATTTTGATGTCATATTTTCATTTGTCTTCAGGTATTTTTTTATTTCTCCTTTGATTTTTTTCTTAACCCAATAGTTGTTCAGTCTCCACCTATTTGTGACTTTTCCAGTTTTCTTCCTGTAGGTGATTTTTAGTTTCATTTCATTATGATCTGAAAACATGCTTTATATAATTTGTCTTCTTTGTTTTGTGTTCCAGCATATGATCTATCCTTGATAATGTTCCATGTGCACTTGAGAAGAATGTGTATTCTATTACATTTGGATGAAATTTTCTGTATAAATCTCTTAAAACTATCTGATCTAATCTTTCATTTAAGGCCACTGTTTTCTGTGGACCTTCCATCTGGATGATCCATCCATTGATGTAAGTGGGTTGCAAAAAGTCCCTACAATTAGTGTGTCACTGTCAATTTCTCCCTTTATTTCTGTTAATAATTGCTTTATATATTTTAGTGCTTTTGTGTTTGGTGCATATATATTAACTGTTATATCTTCTTGATGAATTGTCTCCTTTCTTATTATATAATGTTCATCTTTGTCTCTTGTTACCTTGTTTGGCTTGAAGTCTATCTTGTCTAATGAGTATGGCTACACTCACTTTATTTTGACTGCCATTTGCTTGGAGTGCTATCTTTCATCCATTAAATGTGAGCCTATGTTTTTCTTTAGAGCTGGTGTGAGTCTCTTGGAAGCAACATATAATTGGGTCTTTTTTTAATCCATTCAGTCACTCTGTGTCTTTTGATTGGCTAATTCACTCCCTTTACATTTCGGGTGATTATTGATAGATGAGGTCGTAGTACTTCATTTTATCTTCTGGTTGCTCTATATCTGCATTGTCCATTTTTCCTTGTGTTTGTCTGCCATTTAGTTTGATGGTTTTCTATGATTTTTCTCAGTTTTTTTCAACTGATTTTTCTGTTTCCTCTTATGTTTCATGTCTCTTCTCTAGATTTATGTTTTGTGGTTACCATGAGATTTGTATAAAACCTCTCATAGACAAGATGGTATCAGCAGAAAATAACTATTTTATCTTCATTTGCCATAACAATTCCCATGTTTTTCCTCTTCCTTTATAGTTTTATCAAATTATCAAACTATTAAACTATTTCTTTAAATATACTGTTACTTTCTCCCTCTCTTTTCCTTCTGGCTATCCATTATTCTAATATTGCTCTTCCTAACAGAGTAGGATAGTTTTCATAGAGCTCACAAATTTTCTCTTCTATATGGTCTGCTTTATTTCCAGTGCTTTTTAATGCATTCTTCCATCTCATTGAGTTCTCCAGCTCCAGAATTTATTTGGTTATTTTTAGAGTTTCAATATCTTTAGTAAAGTATTTCTTCTGTTCATTAATTTTATTCCTGAGCTCATTGAACTGCCTTTCTGAGTTTTCTTGTAGCTCTTTGAGTTTCCATATGACAGCTATTTTGAATTCTTGGTTAGTTAGATCATCATATTCCATGACTTTGTTTGGTTTCTGGAGAATTGTCATTTTCCTTTTGTAATACCATGTTATTGTGGCTCTTCCTGCTTGATGAGTTGTTCCTCTGCTGGCACATTTGAAGTAGCAATCACCTTTCTTCTTAGGGTAAACCTTTTTTTTTTTTTTTTTTTTTTTTTTGGTGCGGTACGTGGGCCTCTCACTGTTGTGGCCTCTCCCGTTGCGGAGCACAGGCTCCGGACATGCAGGCTCAGTGGCCATGGCTCACGGGCCTAGCCGCTCCACAGCATGTGGGATCTTCCTGGACCGGGGCACGAACCTGTGTCCCCTGCATCAGCAGGCAGACTCTCAACCACTGTGCCACCAGGGAAGCCCTTTTTTTTTTTTAATTCTAAGAATTTATCATGCTAGTAATTAGAGGTCTTTCTTTTGTTTTTCAGTAGGCAGCAGTATAGCACAAATTAAGTTTGTCTTACCTGAGTTGCCTCTGGCCATATTTCAGAATGGGTACTTTCCACCACCTACCATCTTTGTCAGAGGTGTTGCCTGGAACCCTTGTCACTGCTTATACCTCTGAAATCATATTGTCTTGCTGCTGCTAGTGTTACTGGTGTTGCCACCTGGGGCACCGGGATGGTGGACACCTTCACTCCATCTGGAGTCTCCTGGGTAACAGGCTCCACCACTGCAAGAAAAGGGAGAATGTGGAGGGAAAGCCAGGGCAGGGGTGTCTCTGCTTTGACCAAGGTTGTCAGGTTTGTGGGCGCCACCACTGCAGATGGGGGAGGTTGGATTTGCAGGTGCCTCAAGGGATGAGACTGCAGATCCCACTGCCATCTGGTTCCCTGTGACCACAAATACCCCTGCAGCCAGGAGGCCAGTGTTGTGTATGCTCCCTCCCCTGATGCTTCCTGGTTCTCTGGAGCTGTAGGTTCAGCTGCTGCAAATGGGGGTCCAAGATTACAGGCACTGCATCTGTTGTTTCCCTGGTTTTGCCTCCTATCTTCTAGTCCACCCACATTTTAGGTGTACAGATATATGGAATTCTCTGCTGCCCATGCATGTTGGACAAAGACACATTTGAGTTATGGCTGTTTTACCATTTGTAGATGGAAGGGAAAAGACAAAGGGAACATCTCACATTGTCTTGATGCTGATGTCACCCTTGAAAAGCATTTATTAAAGAGTCTTATACACAGCATTTTCTAAATCAAAAAATTTTTGCTTTTAGTAGTTTAACTCCAGATAGTCACTTACTCTTTTTGTTATTGTCTTCTTATCCCTCTTTTTGAGGTAACTGCATTGAAATAGGCTTTGGACTGAAGAACATATTCATGGGAAATAAAATATATTTAATATATTCCCTTTATGAATATTTAAAAATATGCCTTTTAATATTACAACTAACAGTGCAGGGATGATGATCAGGGTTGGGATGTTTCAGAGGTAGAATACAGTGATGGATTTCAGGGAAAGAAATTTTCAGTTACACTGTACCAACCCCCCACCATCCATCATTCCATCTTCATAGGTCAGAGATGGTATGTAGACTGTGATGGGATAACATTCATAATGTCCCTTGTGGACTTTATTTCATAATTTAAAAAATCATAATGAAAATAACAAGTTCAAAACAATTATTCCAAAAGATTCTGCCTTGTCTCATTCAGACTGCCCTCCTCTCTTTATTCTACCGCTAAATAATTTTGTGATTACCTGCTCTCATTGCATCTTCTCTCTCTTTTCTCTTAAGCCTAAACATCACTCTTACTTCTAACCATGCCACCCCTCTATTTAAAAGCCACCAGTGACTGTTCATTTCCTACAGAGTGAATTCTAAACCACTTAGATTTTCAAAACCATTTGCATTCTGACCCCAGGCTGCTTATATAGTTGATTCCCTATTAGGAGTTCTCTTCCTCAACAGCACTGAACAAATAGCTATTCTTTTAGCCCAGTCTATGCTTTTCTGGGTCTATGGTTCTATTTCTATTTTCCTTCCTAATGGCATGCAGTGCCTTCACTAAATCTGTAAAAGTAAGTGCTATTTACTATGCTACATCCATATCATATGCAATGGCTTGTCTGTGAACTTTTTAAAGTCACCCTAACATTCAATTTCTTCAATTTCATATAGTCTGTTTTTATATCGTTTTTGTTATGGACCTACACATCAAATGCTTACAGTGATGGGTAGGTCATTTGTTCCCTTTCACTGGAAATATGTAGGAATAGAACAGATATTTGATGGAACAGCTGTAGGAGGAATTACAACATTGCCTCTTGCCTAGGGATTTAGATTAAAAGAATAACAATGTGTCTTTTGATTCATTCAGCCCTCTCTTAGGTGATTTCACATATTCTCTGACAGAGTTACCAGCTATTAATCCAGTATCTGACCACTTCCCTCCTGGATTTAATCGTGCTTTCTGGAATGTTGACTTAAAATAAAGCAAATAAAAAATATGTAAAAAAATAAATCTAGACAAGTAATCACATAAAAATGTTCTTTCTCCAAAATCTGCTCTTTGTTAATTCTGCCTGACAAAGCTGCCTCTGATTGCTAAGCATAAACCTGGTGCTCTCTGATGGATACTGCTTCCCCAGCAGTCTTATAGAGTTTCATAGCTGACATTGTTACATTAAAAGTAACTGGGGTTGTGGAGGCAAAGCCTGTATTTCTATCAATTCTTTAATGTTATTTGTAGAGCTATACAATACTGATGTCACATATACTCGAAGCCCCAAAGTATCTATTTTTCTGTGTGATTTGGAGGGTGATAATAACCTTCTCTTTGTAGTATTCCTCCCATTACTCCTGTCCCTTTATTCACATCATAGCATCTAGTCACATGATCTCTTCTTACCCTGATTTTCTAATTCTTTCTGGCCTTCATTTCCTTTTATGATACAAATTAGTCAATTATTTTATTGCTAGCAAACCCTAAACCTGATCAGTCTGTGTGCTATCCTGGTACAAATTTCTAGATTCTCTGGTAGTAGTACAAACTGTCGGTATCGGGTCCATGCTTTACAGGAGGAAGGCAGCCTATTGAAAAATACCTGTAATCCTTTTCTAAAGGTGTTTGTTTTTTTTTTCCCCTGGGCTGAGAAGTACACTGGTCCAAATTCAAGGCAAACCAGAGTGATAGAGCATAAGTCCCCCAGAAGAGACCCTCATCCAACGACATTAGTAATTTGGTGGATAAATACCACATAATTCTTGTTCCTTAGTTGGGAGAACTGAGGCATATATTTGATTGTCCCTAGACTACCACAGAGAAACTGACCTTTCAGTGCACACAGTGGTAACTGGTTCGATAATGCATACTTTATTTCTCCATTTTTTTCCCTTCCCATTGTTATTTCCTGCTACCCTACCAATATTTTATTGTATCACTTTCTAAAGAAACAACACTCAGATCCTTGTTGTCTCGGGTCTGCTTGCAGGAGAACCCAAATCAAGTAAGTTGGAAACAGAAGAGGTCTTAGGAAGTAAACTCTGAGGATAGGGTTGGGGGAAATCTTATCACTTGCTGGCCAGATGAAAGTAAACACTGCATTATTGATAGTAAAATGAGGTATTGAAAACCCCTGGCTTACTGAAGTACTCCACTTTCTAAGACTTTATAAACAGTGTGATTTATGATATTGGTGGAAAGGTATCAACTAGCTTCATAAATAATGTAAGCACTTAAGAGATGTAAGGAATGCTCTTAGATGGATCATGGAGTTGTCTGGCTACCATAAGAGTAATCAAACCTTAGTCACAAGATTTGCTTTCTGCTGCAGGTAGTGTGATTAACTAGAAAAATTCAGTGCAACTTCTAGCACATGGCATGTTGCTATTGATTTGCAAATACATTCCTTCCAATCCCTATTGAGAAGGAGAAGCAGGAGTATTTTGCATTCATCTGACATCGGTAGTTTAGGTTTATGATAGTGCCCCCATGGACATATTTACTCTGTATAGTACAAATGGACCTTCATTGTAGACATCCCACAGATGAACACATTAATCCACTCTATTGATGATATGATATGAATTGGACCTGGTAAGCAAGAAGTGACAAATTGTCTGGATATCCTCATACAATACCTGTACATGAGAAGATGGGAAATAAATCTTACAAAGATTCAGAGGGCTATCATTTTGGGTAATTTGGGGGAGAGGGTTTATTTGGGGCATGCTGAAACATCCAAGGTAAAGATATTGTGCTTTGTACCTTCTACAAACAAAGAACAACACTTAAGCCTACTAAGTTTTGGAGAGAGCTCATAGTAAATTTTGGAATATAGATTGGACCCATTCAGCAAGTGATTTGGTAACTTCTCAGTTTTAAATGGAACCAGAACAAAAGAGGGGTATGCAGCACGTTAATGCCTCAGTATACCTGACCCTCACCGTTTGATTACTTAAGTCACTATAGTCCGTGGTGCTGGAAGTATCTAAGACAGATAAAAATGTAGTGTAGAGTCTCTCATAGCCTTAATAAAGCTACCTAGGGTTCTGGAGTGAGATCCTGCCATCTGCAGTGATAATTACTCCCTGTAAAGCAGCTTTAAGCCTGCCACAAGGCCCAAGTAAAAACTAAAGACTTGATAATATGACTGAAAATTATTATACGACCAGAGGTTCCATTATGAACTGTATAGTCAGACCCAAGTCATGAGATTGATTAAAAATAGTACTAATCCATTATAAAATGGAAATGGTACATTTGGGATAGGCCTGAAAAAGGTCCAGGGGATATCAGTAAGTTGTTCCAAAGAGCATTAACTAGAGTCAGATGGGCTATTGAAGAAAACAAGCATATAGACTGTCTATATCACTACTGCAGTATATTGGACCTGATAGCATCAGAGAGAGCCTTAGCCAGTACTTCCAGCTTAGGACTCAGAAAGCATCCAACTAACATCATGACATCCTGCATAATATTACCTCAGACTAAGGGTGCATGAGATATGACACTGACACATGTCCATGGGATACTCTGGTCCTGCTGTATACTTTATTGCCTAGAAGCTGACAGATTAATACAACACTGGAATTACCCTAAGACACAACCAAGGTTTTATGAAGACACCCTGAAAGTTTTGACTGCTGTTCTCAAGATGAGGAATAAACTTTTAACTGTTGGCCATCACATGGTCCTGTGACCACAGTACCTTTAAAAAAAAAAAAAGTTTAGGAACTAAAGGCTACAGTAGGAGTAGCTGATCCCACCATCACACCATTGAGTAACATGGGAAATTTGTACTTCCATCCTTGTTACTGTGCTGGTGGACTAGAGATTCTGATTCCCAAGAGTAGATGTTTCTAGTAGGAAATAGTTACTTCTAACCTTCTAGTTACCTCCTACTTTCTGGTCATATTTTAAGTACTCATACCAGTAGATGAGCTGTTATCCTTATGAGAAAATACACTCTTATTATCATGAAAAAATATATTTGCTGCTACTAATTTGCACTAGAAAGGGAGAATTATATGAAAATTCAAAGATTTTACCAGAGTGTCTCAGGGTGCTTCATGCGCAGTAATAACATAAAAGGACAGTTGCAACCATGATCTGACAAGAACAAGATAACTCAAATTTACCACAGAGATAATGATTATATTGTTAATTATAATGTAAGAAAATAGTAAAATACTCTTTCAAACAAAATTAAGTCAACTCAATGGAATGTATATAATTTAATGCTTTTCTCCCCAACTTTACCCTTTGCGGATTATTTTCCAACTTATAGAAATAATGCACGTAAACATTTTTATAAAAGAGTGACATGGAAGCACAGTATGAAAGATAACTTTTCTCCTGTACCCTTTACACCATTGGTGAGAAATAGCTGCCTTCAGCTCCCCTCCTAGTGCTTCTAGAAAGTATCATTTTAATTTTATAAAGTCTATCTGCATAAAAAAATTGTTTAAAATCTTATTTAGATTAGATCCATCATTTACCATTATAAATTATGAAGAATTCTCATAATTCAGTACCAGTCACTGTATTTTTAAAATATTTAATGAAATAAAAGAATCTATTTCTTAGAGCTTGATGCATGCATGGCTAAAGGGTAGATAGGGAGTGGATGAGTGGATAGGTGAGTGGGTAGATGGGCAGATTCTTTTGACTTCTTAAGAAACCTTTTATTTCAAAAGGGAGACATGTCAGGTATATTATCGGGCCCTCACTTGGAATTAGATTCAGGATTGAATCTAAATACTGCTTTAAGACTTCCCCATCTTATTTAAGTTTCTCAAAAATCAGTCCACTTCAAATCCTATCAAATCTATATTCTTGACCTCCTAATGTTCAGCTTCTGAATTTCATTATGTCTATTACTCAGCTATCACTGGAATAATTAATGACCAAATCCAGCATTTGCTTGTGAATTCTTATTTAATCTTTTTTCAGCATTTGACATAGGAAATTGATCTAACCTTTAAAAAATGCTCTCCACCTTAGCTTCCAGGAGGAAAATAAACATGCCCTCCTTGATCAACTATCTTTATTTAGACTCTGTTAACTCTGTTGCTATACCTGCAATTAGTGTTCCTTGGGCTGGCACAATTCTATCTCTTTTGACCATCTGAATAGTCATCTTGTACAAATTTATTTACTCCAAAAATTTATATCACTGACTAAAAGCTGATGAATCTTAACTCTGTGTATACTTGTGCGTATAATTGTATCTTATAGGCATAGTTTAATAAATGGCCCCCACCACTTCCAAGATTCCTATCCCTTGGTTATTCAGTTAAACACTAATCTAGGTACTGCTGTGATGGTATTTTACAGGTATAATTAAATTCCAAAGTCAATCTTAAAATACAGATTAACTGGTTTGGTCTGGTCTAATAACATGAGCCCATAAAAGCAGAGACTTTTCTCTGGCTTGTAGCAGAAAAGGAAGTCAGATGCAGTAGCAACCGCAGAACTTAAAGAGATTTGAAACACGAGATGGACTTGGTACATATTGCTGCCTTTGAATATGGGGATGACACATGAAAAGGAGTACAGGCAGCATCTGAGCATAGAGAAGCTCTCACCCAATAGCAATGAGACAGGTACCTAAGAACTACAGTCACAAGAAACAGAATTAAATCAGCAGGAGGAATGAGCTTGTAATCTGATTCTTCCTCAGATCCTTCAGGTAAGAGCTCAGCTGGGTACACCTTAATTTGGGGACATATAAGACCCAATCCAGCCACTTGGGCCTAGACTTCTAAACCACTTAACAATGCACTTGAACAATGCAGGAGTTAGTGAGGTGCAAAGAGGGTCCACTCTAAATTAAATCCACGTTTAACTTAGTGTGGACCCCTCCATATGTGTGATTCCTCCCTAGCTACAGTTCTGTATTAGCAGATTTAATCAACCAGGGATTGTGTAGTACTGCAGTATTTACTATTGAAAAACATCAGCATAGAAGTGGACCAGCTCCGTTCAAACCCCTGTTGTTCATGGGTTAGCTGTGAGGTAATAGATTTGTTTAAGCCACTGTTTAAGTTAATTTGCTGTGCAGCAATAGAAAACTAATACACTTGGCATTTCCATGTCCTTCTATCAATATATTATCCCCCCTTTCTCTGACAAAAGGAGATCATTTTTAAAAGTAAATAAGATAATGGTTAACAACCTGCATTTCAGATTTATAAAGACTGAAGCTCGAACATTTATAGCCTCTGAAACTTGACATCAGTAAATTACCATTAATATTAGTAGGAATACTCAGTTAATTATAATATCATATGCTCACTCATTCAAATTAGAAACTAGTCTCTCCAGATAAATTAAGTTGAATTTACCAATTTAACTTAATAAAAATATGTACACATACATATATAGTTTTATTCATTTCTCACTGTCTTTATCCTTATTCTGAATTCAGGTAACATTGTCTCTTATTTATAGTATTATAAAAATCCCAAGTGAGGTACTAACTTACCAAATGCAGCCACAACATCTACGAGAAAGTTCAGCCTAATAACTCTGCCATTCTTTTAACGGAAATCCTTATATTCCTTTCTGGTGTCTACAGTAAAAGCCTGGCCTCTAAATATTTAAAACAAATTCCTCTTGCTCTTCTTTCTCAGCTTCATCTCTGGGAACTCTCCACTTTCCTCCACCACCATGATGCTGCAATACTTATATTGTAAAGTTTCATGTTCGTATTTTTTTCTTCACACTATTCCCCACATCTGGTTAGAAATTCTTATTTCCTTCAACTGGCTAAATTTTATTTCTCACCCAAGCTATACTTCCAAATGATCTGAGATGAGGTGCTTCTAAAAATACTCATGCATGTGACACACCCCAAAATAAATAACCAAATTGTTTAGAGATGAAGCACTGGTTTTGGGGTTTTCATTTCTACTTCTCTCTAGGTGATTCTCATATGTGCAGGGTTGGAAAATACTAGTATAACTAAACTGAAATAGACCTAGGCATTACTCAGCTCCATAGGGGTCACTCATTGCTTTCAGTCTGTATACTAGATTCACTGGATTTGCTTTTTCCCACCAAATTACAGAAAACCTAGGAGCAGGGATAAAAAAAAATCACTTCTTGTTTTTGAAATATGAATCATCTCATCAGTATATTCTGTAATTTCATCTGTCCACTTCACTGATCCTCTGACTTTATTGCTTCTTGTATAGGTGGAACCTCATACTACAGTCATTTATTTATACATTAAGTTTTAAATGCCTGCTATGTGCCCAGAGGGTTCTAGGCATTGGGCCTGGAACTGGCAATATACTATGGGGAAAAATAGAAATATGTACTTAATTGTGCTTTAGCGGACCATGATAAGTATATTTATTTGATCCTTTTTATATGCAGTTAGCCTCAGAAGTTCTAGTGATTTTGACATCTTGATATTACTCATTATTATGTGATTAACTTAGCCCTGGTAACAAGTAATGAGCATGACTTTGATATTTAAGGATTAACTAAATTGAAACGTTCTAATTAGGGACACAGGTGGTGTTAACATTGTTATAACTCAGTAAACCATATGTTTCCCAGAAGAATTTTGTCAATAACCTTACAATGACATGGGCAGAATATTTATAGACCAAATTGCAATAGGACATATTTTCCTTATTATGGTCATATTACTTACATGAAGCTTGAATTCAGTCTACATGATCTTCTACACAGTTAAGGTGTCAAAATTGTTTTCTTAAAGCTCTTTCCATAGTTTCTTTATTGGGGCATGCTTAAATAAGGGTAATATTAATTTTCTTCTTTTGATTTAAAGATTTTTGTAATCTCTTCCAAATTCAACTTTTTTCTAGTTTACATTTTCCTTTTTTCTATTCTTGGTTATTAGCATGATCACAAAAAAATTGGGTAAAGAGGGAAATGACTCTCAAAACCTTAAGGTAGCTAATTTTATTTATTTTGACTTATTTATAATTATTCCTGGAAATAAAGATTGGCCAGTAACAGAATTAAATAATGCTTTCAAAGAATATAGTAAAGGCTATATTTTCTTTTCCTTGCTCTTACAAGGATGAGATTTTCCACAAAGTTCAAGAGAGACTATATTTGTCATGACCTGTGGATTGTAAGTTGGGTCACCGCAACCAGATGAATAGTGTTTATTCTACAGAGTAGATATAATAATTTTATTTTCCCCATCTAATCAAGATATTGAGAAAATAAAGTTCAGTAACTGATAATACATTTTCTCTCTATCTCTACCACCCAAATTGATAGATAGCTATCTCTCTCCAGAGATACAGATATACAGATATCTCTCTATACATCTACATAGATAATCTCTATGTCTTGATCTCTCTATATATACATTTATGTATGGATATATTGATCTCTGTCTTTATATATGTAGGTGGATATAGATAGATAGGTACTGACATTGGTGGGTAAATAGGGAGATAAAATTATATAGATACTATTTGTAAACCTATTATCAATAATTAAGAGCCTATAAATACTTATATATCCATAGTGTCCAGAAGAGAACCTTGTTGCTAAAATATAAAGGTGTATTTTCAAAGCTTCCACCTGCTGCTGCTTTAAGTGGGTAGTATTACTAGATGTGTTTTCTATTGATAGCATGTAGATCTAATTGAATACCACTGTTTGTCATGGAAAATATTAGCCTTAATATTATCAAAGAATATCCACTTTCTTAAAATATGTATCAGCTATATTTTCATATTTGGTATAGAAAGTTTTTTCTTAATACCATCTTTAAAAAATACTTGCCTCTATCTAACTTTATCTGTATGACTTGTATTAAACTTATGCAATATTAATCATTACATTTATAAAGCTACTGATCATTCCATTAGGCAACACTTGGGATCTTAATGTGTAGCTGCCATTTAAAAAGATATATATTTACATGGACGAACTCATTCAATTACCTCAACAAGCCAGATTTATAGACCAGGGATCTAAGTACAAATAAATGAGGTCATACACATAGAAAGTGGTAAGAGTTGGAACTGATTACTCCCAGCAAATTACTTTCCAAGGCAGGATTGTTGCTATCAATTTAGAGTACCCATAAAGGCTAGACCATTTTTCTTGATTAAAATATTGTAACAGTTTACTACTATCAAGAAAATCTTAATTAAGCAAGAAAAAAGTTGAATATGAACATGTTTTTACTATAGAATTTTCAAAATATGTACATCTCTACATTTTATTAGTTTAGAAATCTGACATAGGCCAAATAGATTCAACAAATCTGAAGTGTTTTACACACATTATAAAGCAACATTTTATAGAACAATGTATGCATCTTTTCTCAATTTTAACATGAAAATCCCTAAATATCTATGTGACAAAAGTGTTTCAACATTTTTGAAAGCAAAATTGGCAGAATTAAGAGGTAAAACAGATCAAGACGATGGTTTAAGGTTTTAAAAGTACTTCTTACAGTAACTGATAAAACTGATAAATGAATATCAGTAACAATATAGACAATGTGAGCAGAACTGTCAACCAAACTGGCCAAATTGACATTCATGGAACAGTATAAGCAACTGTCAAAGAGTATATTTTTTGTTTCTACAGACTGATATTCACCAAGGTAGACTAGCTGCTGGGCCAAATAATAATCAAATAACAAATCAATAACTCCATTAAACTTTAAATGATTGAAATATAACAGTCCATGCTCTGATTACTATCTAGTTAAATTGCATATCAATAGTGATAATATATTAGTATATCATTGAATTTTTCAATTAATCAACACACATATACGAACAGTGAATCAAAAAATAAAACACCAGAGAAATTTTAAAACATTTCAAGTTGAGTAATGAAAATACAGACTATCTGAATTTGTGAGACCAGATTAAGCATTGCTTAGATGAAAATTTTTACTACAAAATCCCCATATTGGAAAAAGAAAATGTTTAAAAGCAATGATAGATGTTTCTACATTAAGAAAGTTTTTAAAAGAGCAACTTACCCCATAGTAAATGCAAGGAAAGAAATAATAATGATGAAAGCAGTCATAAAGAGAATAGAAGGAAGAATCTTTTTAAGTGAAAACAAAGGCAAATGGTTGTTATTTGGAAAGGGAAATAAAGTTGGTAAATTCTTTACAAGACTACTAGGTAAACAAGTGATAACACACACAAGTTATCAATAGCAGGAATAAATGAGAGAACATCATTAGACAGATGTACAGACATTAAAACAGATCCTTCAGACATTAAAAGGAGAATAATGGGGATTTCTGAACAGCATTAAATCAATAAAATAGATAACATATTTAATGGATGAATTTATAAAATTTGAGAAATAATTTCAAAAGCTTTAGAAAAACAATGTCCCAAAACTGATTCAAAAAACTAGAATTTCTGATTAAACTTATACCTATTAGACATTTAATTTTTATCCATAAACCTTTCTACAAAGAGTATATTAAAATGACTTTACAGATTTAATTCTAAATGAGAGAATACTTAACTCATTTTTGAGGACAGCACATCTCTGACACCCAAGTCTGACATAGATGTTGCAAGAAAATTACAGACCAATATCGCATTTGAAGACAAATACAAAGATCCTCCACAAAACAGCATCATATATGGCAATGTATCATTGTTCAGTTAAATGTATACCCAGGAATACAATATTTCTTCAGTATTTGAGAAGCAGCATGATTCACCACAGTAACAGAATAAAGGAAAAGTAACTCACAAAGCCATCTCAATAGGTGCAAAGAAAGCATTTGCAATACTAAAAACATATTCATGAGTTTCTGAAAACATATTCATGAGTTTTAAAAATCAGTCAACTATGAATAGAACAACTACTTTTAAAAAAAATTTTATTGAAGTATAGTTGATTTACAATGTTGTGTTTAATTTCTGCTGTATAGCAAAGTGACTCAGTTATACATATATATATTCTTTTTTATATTCTTTTCCATTATGTTTTATCACAGGATATTGAATATAGTTTCCTGTGCTATACAATAGGACCTTGTTGTTTCTCCATCCTATATATAATAATTTGCATCTGCTAATTCCAAACTCCCAGTTCTTCCCTCCCTTACCCCCACCTTGGCAACCACAAGTCTGTTGTCTATATCTATGAGTCTGTTTTTGTTTCGTAGATATGTTCATTTGTGTCATATTTTAGATTCCACATGTAAGGGATATGATATGGCATTTGTCTTTCTTTTTCTGACTGACTTTGCTTAGTATGATAAACTCTAGGTCCATCCATGTTGCTGAAAATGGCATTATTTCATTCTTTATAATGGCTGAGTAATATTCCTTTGTAAGTATATAACGCATCATCTTTATCCATTCATCTGTTGATGGATATTTAGCTTGTTTCCATGTCTTGGCTATCGTAAATAGTGCTGCAATGAACATAGGGGTGCATGTATCTTTTCAAACTATACTTTTGTCTGGGTATATGCCCAGGAGTGGAATTTCTGGATCATGTGGCAACTCTATTTTTACTTTTTTGAGGAACCTCCATACCGTTCTCCATAGAGGATGCACCAAGTTACATTCCTACCAACACTCTAGGAGGTTTACCTTTTCTCCACACCCTCTCCAGCATTTTAGTAATGGCCATTCTGATTGGTGTGAAGTGGTGCCTCATTGTTGTTTTGATTTGCATTTCTATAATAATTAGCAATGATGAACATCTTTTCATGTGCCTATAAGCCATCTGTATGCCTTCTTTGGAGAAATGTCTATTTAGGTCTTCTGCCCATTTTTCGACTGGGCTGTTTGGGTTTTTTTGTTACTGAATTGTAGGAGCTGTTTGAACATTTTGGAAATTAAACCCTTGTTGGTCACATCATTTGCAAATATTTTCTCCCAGTCCATAGGTTGTATTTTCATTTTGTTTATGGTTTTCTTCACTGTGCAAAAGCTTGTAAGTTTGATTAGGTCCCCTTTCTTTATGTATGATTTTATTTCTATTGCCTTGGAAGACTGACCTAAGAAAACATTGGTATGATTTATTTCAGAGAATGTTTTGCCTGTGATGTCTTCTAGGAGATTTATGGTGTCGTGTCTTATATTTAAGTCTTTAAGCCATGTTGAGTTTATCTTTGTGTATGGTGTGAGGGTGTGTTCTAGCTTCATTGATGTACATGCAGCTGTCTGACATTCTCCACACCACTTGCTGAAGAGACTGTCTTTTCTCCTTTGTATATTCTTGCCTTCTTTGTTGAAGATTAATTGTCCATAGGTGTATGGGTTTATCTCTGGACTCTATTCTATTGCATTGATGCATATGTCTGTTTTTGTGCCAGAACCATGCTGTTTTGATTACTATAGTTTTGTAGTATTGTCTGAAGTCTGGGAGGGTTATGCCTTCTGCTTTCTTTTTCCTCAGGATTGCTTTGACAATTCTGGGTCTTTTATGGTTCCATATAAATATTAAGATTATTCTAGTTCTGTGAAAAATGTCATGAGTATTTTGATAGGTATTGCATTAAATCTGTAGATTTCTTTGGGTAGTATGGCCATTTTAACAATACTAATTCTTCCAATTCAAGAGCATGGGATATCTTTCCATTTCTTTGTGGCATCTTCAATTTCCTTTATTAATGTTTTGTAGTTCTCAGCATATAAGTCTTTCACCTCCTTGGTGAGATTTACTCCTAAATAATCTTTTTTTGTGTGATTTTATGTTCCCTTTCTGATATTTCATTGTTAGTGTAAAGAAATGCAACTTACTTCTGTATGTTAATCTTGTATCCTGCTACCTTGCTGAATTCATTTATCAATTCTAGTAGTTTGTGTTGAGTTTTTGGGGTTTTCTATATAGAGTATCAGGTCATCTGCATATAATGACAAGTTTACCTCTTCCCTGCCAATTTGAATACAGTTTATTTCTTTTTCTTGTCTGATTGCTGTGCTTAGGACTTCCAATACTATGTTGAAGAGAAGTGGTGAGAGTGGGCATCCTTGTCTTGTTCCAGATGTTAGCAAGAAGGTTTTCAGCTTTTCAGCATTGAGTATTATATTGGCTGTGGGTTTATCATAAATAGCTTTTATTATGTTGAGATATGTTCCCTCTATATCTACTTTCATAAGGGTTTTTATCATGAACTGATGTTGAATTTTATCAAATGATTTTTCTGCATCTATTGAGATGATCATATGGTTTTTATCTTTTCATGATGTGGTGTATCACATTGTTTGATTTGCATATGTTGAACCATCCTTGTGACCCTGGGGTAAATCCAGCTTGGTTGCAGTATATGATCATTTTTATGTGTTGTTGGATTTGGTTTGCTAATATTCAGTTGAAAATATTTGCATCTATATTCATCAAAGTTATTGGCCTGTAATTTTGTTTTTTGGTAGTGTCTTTGGTTTTGGTATCAGGGTGATGATGGCTTCAAAGAATGTCTTTGGGAGTGTTCCTTCCTCTTTAATATTTTGGAAGAGTTTCAGAAGGATCAGCATAAGTTCTTCTTTGTATGTTTCGTAGAATTTACCTATGACTCCATCTGGCCCTGGACTTTTATTTGTAGGGATTTTTTTTTTTTTTTTTTTTTTTTACCGTACTCGGGCCTCTCACTGTTGTGGCCTCTCCTGTTGCAGAGCACAGGCTCCGGATGCACAGGCTCAGCGGCCATGTCTCACGGGCCCAGCCACTCCGCGGCATGTGGGATCTTCCCGGACCAGGGCACGAACCCGTGTCCCCTGCATCGGCAGGCGGACTCTCAACCACTGCGCCACCAGGGAAGCCCGGGATTTTTTTTTTTAAATCACAGATTCTATTTCACTTCTAGTGATCTGTCTGTTCAAATTATCTATTTCTTCTTGATTCTGTTTTGGTGGGCTCTATATTTCTCAAAAGTTGTCCATTTCTTCTAGGTTGTCAAATATGTTGGCATACAATTGTTCATAGTGTTCTCTTATGGCTTTTGGTATTTCTGTGATATCAGTTGTGATTTCTCCTCTTTCATTTCTTATTTTGTTTATTTGGGACTTCTCTCTTCTTGGTGAGACTGACCAGAGGTTTGTCAATTTTGTTTACCCTTTCAAAGAACCAGCTCTTGCTTTCATTGATTTTTTTCTATTTTTTAATCTTTATTTTATTTTTTCCTCTCTTATTATCTCCTTCCTTCTGTTGACTTTAGGTTTTGTTTGTTCTACTTTTTCTACTGCTTTTAAGTGGTAGGTTAGATTGTTTGAGATTTTTCTTGTTTCTTAAAGAAGGTCTGTATTGCTATGAACGTCCCTCTATGCAGTGCTTTTGCTGCATCCTATAGATTTTGCATGATTATGTTTTCATTGTCATTTGCCTCAAGGTGGTTTTTTTTACTTTTTTCTTTGATTTCATTGTTGACCCATTGTTTTTTTAGTAGCATGTTGTTTAGTGGTTTAATTTCCATATAATTGGTTTTTTTCTCATTTCTTTTTCTGTGGTTGACTTCTAGTTTCATGCCATTTTGGTCAGAAAAGATGGTTGAAATGATTTCTATACTCTTAAATTTGTTGAGGCTTGTTTCTCTGCCCTAGTATGTGGTCAATCCTAGACAATGTTCCATGTGCACTTGAAAAGAATGTATATTCTTTTTTTGGATGTAATGTCCTGAAATTTCAATTACATTACTGTTCTATTGTATCATTTATGTTCTCTGTTGCCTTACTGATTTTCTGTCTCAAAAATCTGTCCATTGATGTGAGTGGGGTGTTAAAGTATCCTACTATTATTGTATTCCTGTCAGTTTCTCCCTTTATGTCTGTTAGTGTTTGTTTTATGTATTTTGGTGCTCCTATATTGGGTGTATATATGTTGATGAGTGTAATATCCTCTCCTTGTATTGATCCTTTGGGCATTATAGTGTCCTTTATCTTTCTTTATAGCCTTTGTTTTAATGCCTGTTTTGTTTGATATGAGTATTATGACTCCCACTTTCTTTTCATTTCTGTTTGCATGAAATATCTTTCTCCATTCCCTCACTTTCAGTCTATGTGTGTCCTTTGCCCTAAAGTGGGTCTCTTGTAGGGAGTATATTGTAGGCTCTTGTTTTTTTATCCACTCTGCCACTCTGTGTCTTTTGATTGGAGCATTGATTCTATTGGCATTTAAGGTAATTATTGATAGATATATATTTATTTCCCCTTTAATCTTGTTTTTCCATTGATTTTATATTTCTTCTTTGCCCCTTCTTGTTTTTCCTTTTGTGCTTCAATTTGTATTATAATTATGTTCTCTTCTTTTTGGTTTCTGTAAATCTATTGTATGTTTTTGATTTGTGCTTACCCTATTTTTCAAGTATAGTATTCCCTTCCTACATCTACTTGCCTTAGACTGGTAGTCATATAGACTCAAACATATTCTAGAAAAAAAATCTATATTTTGTTACTCTTCTCCCCCACACTTTATAATTTTGATGTCTTCTTTTACATCTTCTTGTATATCCTTTTGCTGTTCATTGTGGTTATCATTGCTTTCACAGAATTTTTTTGATATTTTTTAATCTGTGTACTGGCTTATTTAAGTTACTTACTTTTCAATTGTGATTTTCTCTTTCCTATAGATTCCTACTTCTTTTCTATTTAGAGAAGACCTTTCAATATTTCCTTTAGGATAGGTTTAATATTGCTGTATTCTTTTACTTTTTGCTTGTCTGAAAAATTCTTTATCTCTCCTTCTATTCTAAATGATAATCTTGCTGGGTAGAACATCCTAGGTTGCAGATTTTTCCCTTTCAGTACTTTGAATATATCTTGCCACTCCCTTCTGGCCTGCAACATTTCTGTAGAGAAATCAGCTGATAGCTTTATGGTTCTCTTGTAATTAACTCTTTTTCTCTTGCTGCCTTAGAATCCTCTTTAAATTTTGCCATTTTTATTATAATATGTCTTGGTGTAGGTCTGTTTGGGTTTACCTTGTATGGGACCCTCTGTGCTTCCTGTACTTGGATAGCTGTTTCCTTCTTTAGGTTTGGGAAGTTTTCAGCCATAATTTCTTCAAATACATTTTCAATCCCCTTTTCTCTTTCTTCTCCTTCTGGGATCCCTATTATCAGTAGATTGTCCTGCTTTATATTATCCCAAAAGTCTCTTATATTGCTTTCATTTTTTATCATTTGGCTTTCTGTCTGCTGTTCTGATTGGGTGATTTCCATTATTCTATCTTCCAGGTCACTTATTCCTTCTTCTGCATTATTCATTCTGCATTCATTGCCTTTAGTTCAGCTTTCATCTCTGGAAATAAATTTTCTAACTTTTCTTGACTCGTCCTTATAGTTTATAGTTCCTTTTTACAGTAATTTGCATTTCTGTTAATAGCCTTTCTAAATTCCTTCAGTATTTTTATTATCTCCTTTTTGAAATCAATGTCTATTAGACTGAAGAGGTCTGTTTCATTGTTTATTTTTTCAAGAGAATTCTCTTGATGTTTTAATTGAGAATCGTTCCTCTGATTCTTCATTTTACTTTTTTTCTCTTGCTCTATGAGTTTAGGAGAAACAGTTATCTACTGTGATCTTGGGGGACTATTTTTATGTGGGAACATCCCTGTGTCACCTGCATGGGTTTAATATATTTGGTGTGAAGGCCGTTTTTAATATAGATGCCTTGCCACCTCTTTCCTCAGTATATGCTGGCCATTATCCCCTTGATAGGAGGTGTGACTGGTGTTGTGGTGACCAGGTCCTGCACTGGAGGTTGAGCAGGTCCTCCCCTTAGCTCTGTGGGTGTCACTGCCTTGTCAGGGGCAGGATCTGTTCCTAAGGTGTTGGAGTAGAAACCCCAGATCTGTTTCTGAGCTGTGTTTGTGAGCTGCAGTGTGAGGTAGGCAGGATTGGATCACACAATGCCTCATGTCTCTCAGGCACTGTTTCCACAAGGCCACCAGTGCAATGCGCTGAAGTCAGGTCCATGGACTGCAGTAGTTACAAACCTGGACCCACTCTGGGAGCTATGGAGGCAACTCAGACCCAGGCCCAGGCCAGCCCCCCGTGTGCATGCACCCACAAAGCCCACAGCTGCTAAGGCCAGATCTGTCCCAGCTGCAGGAGCACCCATTGTCTATTTGGTTGTCCCACAGGCGATGAATTTACAAAGCCAGAGGCAGAGGTGTAAATCCATAGTGCACGCAGCCATGTTGAGAGATTTCAGCCCTGCTTCCTGAGTCACACAGCCCCTGGGGCTCAGCTGTGGTTTCAACCCCACCTCTGTGAGTGGGCAACCCACTGATGCCTGCTCCCAGGGCCCGCTGAGGTGGTGGTTGGAACAGGAACCCTCCTAGGAGGCAGCTGGGGTGCACAGGGCAGTGACACGTGCATCCACGTAGGTCTCTCTCTTTTCTGCCTGCCATAGATAGTGGGCTGCATTCTGCAGAAGGAGCAAAAGGAGCCTCTGAAGCTCCTTTTCTGTCCTGGCTGATCTCCCTGCCAGTGAGGGGGCTTCCCAGAGTGTGGTAACCTTCCCTCTTTTTCAGCTCCCTCCCAAGTGTGCAGGTCCCGCCCTGCTTCCTCTTTTTTTTCCTGTCATCCTACCTGGTTACGTAGAGATCTTTCTTGTCCTTTCAGGTATTTGAGGTCTTCTGCTGGTGTTCAGTAGGTGTTCTGTGAGAATTGTTCCATTTGTAGGTGTATTTTTGAGGTATCTGTGGGAGGAGGTGAGTTCCACGTCCTATGACTCCACTGTCTTGAGTGGAGCACTACCTTTCAATTTGATAAGTCATTTATGAAAAACCTAGAACTAGTATATATTTAATGTTGAAGGACTGAACAATTTCATTCTAAGTTTTGCAACAGGGCAAAGATGCCCCACTCTAAAACTGTCTTCAAACCATATGATAATCTTTGTAAAAAACAAAAAAAAACCAAAATCAAACTGAAAGAAATCTAAATATATACAATAAAGTAAAGTGATCATGGCAAGATTCAAAATAAAAGAGCAATAGATATTTTTTAATCGCAGTTTTAGACACCATGGACAAAATATTTCAATATAAAATTAACATAATGACATCATTTACAGTAGTATCAAAATCAAAATACTTAGGAATGAATTTGACAAAATAACTAAACTATAAATTACAGCTAGCTATGAACTACTTACTACTCAATAGACGAGTAACCTTGAAAAATTAAAATTTAAATAAACAGATTATTGAACTACATACATAGCTTGGAAGACTTTATAGCTTCGTTTCTATCCCAGTCATAATCTCAGCAAGAAATTTTGTAAACTTGACAAACTTTACAATTTATTGGAAATGCCATTTACCTAGAATAGCCAGAAGTATTTTGAAAAATAATTTAAAGGTGGTCAGACACTTACCTTTTCACTTTCAAGACTTACTATAAAACTGTAGTAATCATGGCATTGGCATGAGAGCATTTTATTGTATTTGACTTATATTAAAATATTTAATTAAAAATCTAAAGAATATGGGCTTCCCTGGTGGCGCAGTGGTTGAGAGTCCACCTGCCAATGCAGGGGACACGGGTTCGTGCCCCGGTCCGGGAAGATCCCACATGCCGCGGAGCAGCTGGGCCCGTGAGCCATGGCCGCTGAGCCTGTGCGTCCGGAGCCCGTGCTCCACAACGGGAGAGGCCACAACAGTGAGAGGCCCGCGTACCTCAAAAAAAAAAAAAATCTAAAGAATAGTGATGTGTAATTACAGTGACAGCTTCTCTCTCCTATAATCTAGCAAAGTATCATTCCTTACATTTAAAACATGTCAGAAATATTATGTTTCATCTGAAAGGCATATTCTTGCTGGGATGGGTAAATTTTGCTGTTTCCCTTTAATAACTATTTTCCCACCATTGTATTGTGCTTCTCGAATAACACTAAAAATGAGGCTGACAGAGACTCTTGCCTTCCTGTCCTCCAAACATTCATTTGCAGTTCATACTTCCTTGTGTCCTCATCCACCAATGATATACCGGTTGGACAAAGAATTAATGATCCTCAGCACTACAAGCTGTAAGCAGCATATGGAGACTGAAGAGAGCAAAAGATTTTGATAACAGGGCGACTTAAAGAACGTGCTGAAACTGTGGCCAGAGCAATAACCAACTCTTTTCTCTGTAGCCCGAGGGGGGGAAAAATTCACTTTTTAAAGTAAAATTTTAAATTTTACTGTAACTTGTATGTTATATCAAGATGAAGTAGAAACAGCCAACCTCTCAGGCCATAGAAGATGATTTAATCAGGAAAAGACTGAATTGTGAAATGAGTCTACTTTCAGTTCTTATCTAACTCATGTACTTTGTGAAGTTTTTCTCCCATACCCTTAGACCCGGTCTCTCAGGTTTCCAAATGTTGCTGCTACCAGATTGCTACAGAGACTGTTTTTTTGCCCCAGGTCCCTTCATACTGTCCTCATTCCACAGCTGCAGGTTCTGACCATCTGGCAGGCTCCTTCTCAATAGTATCAGTGTGTCATCTGTCACATCTCACATCCCCTGAGGATATCTTGAACAGTTGCTCATCCTAAGCAATAATCACACCTCTTAAGGCCAAGAACAAGTTGTTTATATATCTGCACTGCCCCCAGCATTATCTAGGCATTTAAATTGAAAACTTAAATAAGCATTCTACAGCTAGCTATTAACTGCTACTCAATAGACCAGTAACCTCTAGGTGTGTCGGCCAGATAATATTAATGCAAACTACAAGAAACCATCCCAGGTTATTTTGTTCTGGTGGGCATTAATCAAGAAACGTGATATATCGCTTCGGGTACAGAGATGAATTATGTGGAAATGTTAGGACATCTTTGTATAACAGGCTTCCCCTTCAAGTGACGTCTTCTTTTGAGCAATGAAAGTGTTGAGTAATGAGCACAGATTTCATGGAATTTTAAGAGAGAAAATTAAACTTAGAAGCCAATCGTGTCCAAATGTCCTCACCTAGTTCTCTCCTGTATAATCGAGCAAACCATTAAATCTGACCTCGTGTGACCTTCTAAGAACTTTATAAATATAATATTGTATTGAGAATGAAAAGGTGTTCTAGCAAATCTATGAATAAAGAGAATAAGTTCTTAAACACCCCCAGATAATACTGATGACATTTTGCACAGGGTTGATATGGAAGCAGAGGTGTGAGGTTTGAGAAACCACTGGTGATAGCAGTAAAGCATCTAACCTAAAAGCTCTGACCCCCTTGGTAGAATGAATGTCGTATCAGAACAGAAAAAGTAAATATGTGTGTACATATATGATTACATATGTCTACATGTTGTGCTTTAACAGAAATGGTACTTTTCAACAATGGATTCTTTTCCACCAGAATTACTCATATTTGATTTTAAAACTAAATGCCAACAATTTGCTACTTGGTTTGCATCCCCTTGCCAAATTCATTGCCTATAAAATGAGTTGCAGGCTGCACAGAGGGGGCGCTTTCCAGTTGTGTCTTCCTTTGCCACAGCCACAGCCACAGCCATCACACACATACACACAGGCCCACACCAATGTATCTTCCATCTCCCTAGCCGACAAAACCTTCTTCAGGGTAGATTCTCCAATTGCTGAGTCTGAATTGAGCACGGTAGAGACAGTGGTGCAGGCGGTGGAAATGTCTTCATCATGAGATGACAGGAGTAAAAATATTTTCTGTGTATAAAATGCTTTTTTAAACAGAAGGCAGAATATCTATAATTGTAATCCATTTACTCATTATAAAATATTTTGTAATTAGGAATTGAGTAACAAAATATTTTTAATTTTGCCAATGAATGTAGGTATCATTAGCCGGATTATGGGAAAGGAGAATTACATGTCGAAGCTATTTTGCAGCATTAAAATCCTCCCTTTGGAGGTCAATCCTTAATTTCATGAATATTATACTTGATTTTATAACTCCCCATCAGTGATATGATCCGAGGTCTTGGTGATAGCATTAGGCAATATGGCTTTGTGTGTAGCCACATTACCACAATTATGCAAAGACTACATTGTCTAACCTTCCAGTTTCCTAAGTCAGTTCATCTTGAGTGATCTTTTATGTAGCTATGAGTGTGGTCACTTTAGTCACTGAAAAATGTCTCCTATTTTCAGGAACTTTGTTGAAATATTATTTGCAATATTATTCAGACTTGATGATATAAAACACAAGTAAATTATTCATAAAAAATAACAAAAACAAAAAAGCAACACTATCCATATGCATATGTCTGCAATCAGTTTGACCTATGAAAGTAGAGGTCAGAAAACTGAAAGTAGAGTTGGCTGTCATTCACATAAAGTGTTGTACTATTTGGACTCTTGGAGCCACTCTTTTATTTATTAGATAGAATCCATAGATAGAAGAAAGAAATGGTGGAATACAGTTCTAGTAAAGAATATGTGTATTTACTGGAAGATAGAATAGAAATAAAAAAAATAAAGAAATGAGGGAAATAGTTTTCAGAAGAAATAGAAGAGGGGTCAATCATAAACCTAGGCAGGTAAGCATTTAAAAAAAAAAACCAAAAGTATATGGTTCATGGGGTGGAATACCAGGTTGAAAGTGAAGTGATAGGACTTGAAAAATGTCATTATCGTTGGTGTCTGTTTTCAGTTGTCCTTCATAAACCATAGAATAAATTCACCACTGAATGTTAATAACACCTTACCATCTACCTTCTGGTAACACCAAACACAAATCTAGGTAATCGCATTTCCTTAACGGTGCACTTATTGGTTTTTCAATGTCATGTTCTTAAGTGCTATACTATGTTGGAATTTCCTGTTGAACAGAGCTATAGCCTTTTGAAACAAATTGTTTCATGAGAGCAGAGACGTAGACTGGAACCAAAATAACAGTTTACTGATGGTGATAAAAATTGAAAACAGGTTGCAAGAAATAAATTTGGACACCTAAAGATATATTTCTATACTCTTACCCAAATCCTCATAATGAAACTGGAAAACATGGGGCAAATACACATTATTTCCTATGGAGAATAAAGAATTATTTTACATACATACCTGTGTACATACACAAATATGAAAATATATATACATAGTATAAATTGAAAATGTCATAAATATATTAATTTTATAAACATAATGAGGGATCTTAAGGACAAGGCAAATGGAAAAAGCTATTCACTAATTCATAATAAAATATTATTAAATATTGTATCCTTCTGCAATATTAATTACATAATCCCTCAATTGTAAGATGCATATTTTCCCATATCTTTATGTATCTGTAGGTAGGACACATTTTAAGTTCAATGGCATATTAAAATTGTCATTGGCAGGTGATAGCCACAATGACACCAGTGTCACAGCCTGCATATGGGGGAAACCTTACTATTTTTGTTAGTGTGACTAGACACCCTCAGCCATTTGAAATTTCAATCAACAATAATTTAAGGATTATTTGAAGAGAAACCATGAGTCTTGCCTACTGTCCTGCAAACATTTCATTGTCACATTTAGAGGAGGTAAAAAATCAGGATCTCAAAAATTGGGGGACAGATATAAATGTATTGGGGAGAAAAAATCTCAGCTATTATAAAACATTTTTTTTAATGCCATACCACTAACAGTACTGACAGCACAGAGGAGGATATGGAATGGAAAACAGACGTTAAAAACTTTAGGAGAAAAATTATTTGGAAGAGTTGGATTCTATAAGTGAAAAAATATATGAGTTGATTATATTATAGAAATCTGTCTAAATATAAATGAGTTATTTTGTAAATAAGTCATAAGAAAGCACCATGTTATAGATAATTGTCATTTTTGTCCCTTTTTTCAATAATCTTAGCCCTACATAAAATAATTGTGTATTTTAAAATGATGGTATCTAAGATTTGATAAAACGTGTCTAACAGCCTAGAATTTTTCACTCAGGACAAAATGGTGTTTTAAACTCATAAGTACAAATGTAGTAGTCAAAAAGCAAGAAGAAGAGTATCAACTGAAGAGAAAACACAACCTAAAAGTTGCATATTAAGTTTTATTTGGATGTCTTACTGAATACTATAGCCTGGGAGACAGGCCTCTCAGGTATCTCTTTGGAGCAGTTCCTTAGAGTTAAGGGAGGAGTCAGGAGTTTTTTGCTGGGGGGAAAAAAACATGTAGTTGAAGATCAAAAGATTACTGCTAATCACAAAGAACAGACATCTCAAGTTAATAATTTTAGTGCTTTTCTATGTAGAGGAAGATGCAAGATTCTGGATTCATTGGAACTATTCCTTAGATATGAAGCTTAACTATCTAGGGCCAGTATCCAAAGTCCAGAATGCTTCCTGTTTGTCTCCATCCTGAATTCCTTTCAGGGCATACCATGGGTGGAAGGGAGCAGCTGTAGTGGCTGATGGCTTGATCCTTGTAGAAGAAAGATAGGCAACATTCTTTCTTTACTGGAATGGCAGGTAACAATCCCTGTCTGCAAGAGAAGTCAGAAAACTATTATCCTGCACTAAAATGTTTCCAGTTTTTAACTAAAGTTAAAAGTTGTGAAGTTTGAAATGGATAACATTTTATGTTGTATTTTAAACAGTTATATTGTAATATGGGTATGAGAATTTCTTGTACTAATTATATTGAATTATGGTTATTTTCATCAATTACCTATTTTTCAGGGGCATTGGGAGACTACCTGTTAAAAAATTTAATTTTTGTTACACCACCTGAAGTTTAATTACAGCTAGCCAGCTCAATAACCTGTTGTTTTATTACAATGTTTGCAAATTTCATTTTAAGAAATTAATACATCCGAGTCTCAGAATCAGCAAATAGTATTGCAATACAATTCACATGTTAATGTAATATTTATATAGTAATATAAGAACAGATTTAACATAATTTATAGATATAACTCCAAGAAGCTAATGATATTTGAATCATCTAAAATAATTATATATGCACATGTATGTCTTCAGGTGGAACTTCTTTTTATTTTGTCATTTTAACTAATATTTTTAAAGTTTTTTACTGGTTCATATTTAATCCCAATTAATTAATGTTTATTTTTAAATCACTGTAAGAAGAAACACTGCTTTTTGCATATAGTTTAAGTCTAACATCTGCCAATTATTTATATATATACACTTAATTTTAGCTCCAATTATGCCAACTTCTTGAGAAAATTGCTTGTAAAAGGTATCACTGGCACTTGAAAATCAAGGGAAGACTCAACCCTAAAATATTCATTAACCCACTGGTTAAATTTCAGAGAATAGTTTGAAAACTTTTACTAGATCAATTTGTTATTTTCAGAATAACCTAGGTAATTACTATAGTGGAGAAAATTTGGCACCCCAAAATGTCTGTTTGGCATGTGAATTATTTTGAGCTGAAAACAAGGCCAAACAGACTCAGGAAGAGACTTTGACCTTTCCCCTAACTGCCTAAAGAATGTAGATAGAGGACTTGTTCCAGGAAGGGAGCTAACACCGTACATAAGTATAGGATGAGCTAGGTGTTTAGACAGGGAAGAGTCTATCAAAATTTATTTAAAATTCCTATGTCCCATTGTCTTTGTATGGCCCAGCAAACGCTTATTTACGGAACACTTGCTTATGAAATATTTGCTTTTCCATCTCCTTGTGAATTCCCTTCCTTCCCAAACCACTACCCCCAACATCTTTTGTCTTTAGCTCAAGATGGTATTTAAGGTATTTCAGTCATTTTGGTGAGTTACTCTGGAATTTTTCTGGGTCTCTCCAAAGTATGTATGTTATTAAGCTTTTGTTTGACTTTCTCCTGTTAAACTCTGTCACATCAATTTAAGTCTTAGACCTGCCAGAAGAATCCAGAAGGGTAAAAGAAAATTTCTTTCTCCCCAACATTACCTTTCTAGAAATTTTTGAAGGATTTTGAAGGGCAAGACTAACGGCAGGTCAAGCTGAAAGTAATCGGAGTTCCCTGTCTGTGTTTCTGTTACCGAACTCAGGTTCAGCTGCTCACTGCTTGAAAGCCAATACTCGGAAAGACAAGTGTTGGTTGGAAACAAAAGTTTGCTTTCTTCAGGAGGCTGGCAACCTGGAGAGAAGGCAGACTCATGTCCAAAAATCAACTCCATGAGCTGTTTGTAAATTTTGGAGACTAATCCCTTGTCAGATCATTTGCAAATATTTTCTCCCAATCTGTGGGTTGTCTTTTCATTTTGTTCATGGTCTCCTTTTGGCCATGCAAAAGCTTTTGAGTTTAATTAGGTCCCATTTGTTTATTTTTGCTTTTATTTCTATTATTCTGGGAAATGGATCAAAAAAGATATTGTTGCGATTCATGTCAGAGAGTGTTCTGCCTATGTTTTCCTCTAGGAGTTTTATAGTGTCCAATCTCACATTTAGGTCTTTAAACCATTTTGAGCTTATTTTTGTGTATGGTGTTAAAGGATGATCTAATTTCATTTTTTTAGATGTAGCTGTCCAGTTTTCCTAAAACAATTTGTTGAAGAGACTTTCCTTCTACCACTGTGTAGTCTTGTCTCCTTTGTTGTAGATTAATTGACCATAGGTGCATGGGTTTATTTCTGGGCTTTCTATCCTGTTCCAGTGATCTATATTTCTATTTTTGTGCCAGCACCACACTGTTTTTATGACTATAGCTTTGTAGTATACTCTGAAGTCAGGGAGCCTGATTCCTCCAGCTCCATTTTTCTTAAGATTGCTTTAGCTCTTTGGAGTTTTTTGTGTCTCCATACAAATTTTAAGATATTTTTGTTCTAGTTCTATGAAAAATGCCATTGGTAAGAGGCTTAATATCATCAAAACAAACAACCCAATCAACAACTGGGCAGAAGACCTAAATAGACATTTCTCCAAAGAAGACATGCAGATGGCCAAGAGACACATGAAAAGATGTTCAACGTCACTAATTATTAGAGATGTGCAAATCAAAACTACAATGAGGTATCACCTTAACCAGTCAAAATGGCTATCATCAAAAAATTCACAAACAATAAATGCTGGAGAGTGTGTAGACAGAAGGGAACCCTCCTACACTGTTGGTGGGAATGTACATTGGTACAGCCACTATGGAGAACAGTATGGGGGTTCCTTAAGAAACTAAAAATAGAGCTACCATATGACACTGCAATCCCACTCCTGGGCATATACCTGGAGAAAAACATGGTCTGAAAGGATATATGCACCCCAGTGTTCATTGCAGCACTTTTTACAAATAGCCAAGACATGGAAGCAACCTAAATGTCCATCAACAGAGGAATGGATAAAGAAGATGAAGATGTGGTACATACATATAATGGACTATTACTCAGCCATTAAAAAGAATGAAATGCCATTTGCAGCTACATGGATGGACCTAGAGACTGTTATACTGACTGAAGTAAGTCAGAGAAAGAGAAATATTGTATGATATCCCTTATATGTGGAATCTAAAAAGAAATGATACTAAGGAATTTACTTACAAACAGAAACAGACTCACAGACTTAGAGAACAAACTTATGGTTACTGGGGGGATGGAGTGGGGGAAAGCATAGTTAGGGAGTTTGGGATCGACTGCTGTATTTAAAGTGGATAGCCAACAAGGACCTACTGTATAGCACAGGGAATTCTGCTCGATGTTATGTGGCAGCCTGGATGGGAGCCGAGTTTGGAGGAGAATGGATACATGTATATGTATGGCTGAGTCGCTTTGCTGTGCACCTGAAACTATCACAACTTTATTAATAGGCTGTACTCCAACATAAAATAAAAGGTTAAAAACAAACTAAAAAACAAAAATCAACTCCAAAGATTCTGCTGAACCATGAATGTTTTTACAGGGAGAATCATTTGCGGAGGGGATCAGAGTCTTCCTTATCTTCCACTGTTTGCAGACTTTCTTTTGATTGGTTTGTGGTGAGGTAAGAGGGCAGTGCTCCAGGAATCTTGTGCTCAGTCTGAAGTTATCATCCTCCACCTGGGCTGGGACCTTTGTTCCCACAGAAGAACTTAAAGATATTGTTATGTATATTCCTTGAAGAGGAACCAGGACCCTGCCCCATGACTGAACTATTGTTTCTTTACTGCTGCTACTTTGTTTCTGCATTCCTGCCCTTCCCTGATAAGCAACTATTTGAATATTCCCTTTGGAACTCAAGGAAGGTCAAGGAGGGTGAAGCCTTTTCTCTACAGACAAGAAAATGGGGGACCTGGAAAGGATTTGTACCCAGGAGGGCCCCATATGGTCCTGCTCCATTTCATTTCTTCAACAACTTCAGAGCTTTTCTTTCTCTCTTTTAGAGTATTCACGGATTGGATAGGACTAAATTTTAGGAGACCACACACCTAGTGATTTATCTTTTGTTTGCAACATGTGTATTCCCAGCCCTGGTGAGGAAGAAAGTAAAGCCAGGTATTTGTCAAATTGACTTGATTCACCTGATTGTTTTTTCCTACTTTTCCTAGGTGTTGACCATTCTTAAAGTTAGGTAGGTAATATAGTATAGGTAACCAGTAAGTAAAAGCTTTCCAGAAGCTAATTTTTCAATGTCAATTCAAATTCCTCTGTTGGAAGATTTAGGCAGTGATTGTATATCCCACATCTGCTATTATTTCTTCGCTTCCCTGTCTTTTATTTTCCACTTTGTACCTTTCTCCGCTAATGAATCATGTAAACAAAATGAAAGCAACATGAATTTGTTTTGTTCCAGTTTCCCAGGTTGGCCATTCATTTCAATTCAGTGAATGAGTAAGGTCAAGTCAGTAAAAAATACCTAATTTTACTAAAAGACTGTCTTAGAAATCACCGTATAAAAACACACTTCAGGGCTTCCCTGGTGGCGCAGTGGTTGAGAATCCGCCTGCTGATGCAGGGGACACGGGTTCGTGCCCGGTCCGGGAAGATACCACATGCCCCGGAGCGGCTAGGCCCGTGAGCCATGGCCGTTGAGCCTGCGCTGCGGAGCCTGTGCTCCACAACAGGAGAGTCCACAACAGTGAGAGGCCCACATACCGAAAAAAACAAGCAAGCAAAAACCACTTCAAAAAGAATAATGGGTGTTTAATCCACTAGTTTGAGTGTCAGAGCTATTGGACCATAGTGTACAAGAAAGTTTATATTAGGGTATTTCTGTTACAGCATCACTGGAGAGAAAATATTTACATAAAGAAACACTTAAGTGAATATGGACTTATGCATTCTGTAATTCTGTTTAAAGGTGTTCAAATTCTTTGAATCCATATAAATTGGCATGTCTACTGTTTAAATTTTACTACCAGAACATGCAAAGCCCTTTACAAACTCCTGTTTTTTCCAAGCTGACCCCACCTTATACTTTATGAAATATTACTTATCTTTCAAGACATAGCTCAGGTATCACATCCTCCAGCACATCTTCTGCAAGCTAGAATGGATTGTCAATCTTTACATTTAATCTGTGACCCATTTGAATTCATCTCCCTTCTCTTATACTCTTTAAATGCTTTATAAATATGTCTTTTCCTACTATACAGCCTTTAAGGTATTGCATCCTAACCTTTATCTAGTCATGGGTTTATTTGAGATAGCCATCCTTGAAGTGGATGCCTCTTTGAAGTGGATGCCTTAGCAATCAAAGCATAAGTCAGGCACTTGCATTACCCCAAAAAACCCCCCAAAACAACCTGCCAAGGCGTACACTACAACCATGCACTACTCCTTTAAAAACACGGAATGAGGGCTTCCCTGGTGGTGCAGTGGTTGAGAGTCCGCCTGCCAATGCAGGGGATACGGGTTCGTGTCCCAGTACGGGAAGATCCCACATGCCGTGGAGCGGCTGGGCCCGTGAGCCATGGCCGCTGAGCCTGCGGATCTGGAGCCTGTGCTCCGCAACGGGAGAGGCCACAGCAGTGAGAGGCCCGCGTACCACAAAAAAAAAAACAAACAAACACACTGAATGATAAAGAATCCCAGGGGCAACACACATTATTTCTCTAAATATTGGAAAAAGAAGTTTTGATTTCCAATAACTGACATTTCAAGAACACTATGGTCAGTACATAAGCAAGATGATCTGAAAAGTTAATATAGACTATTTGATTGCTTCAGTTTTACCTTTTATGTAAAAAGCTTTTTCAGGAAATGCAACAAACCGAGAGGAACTGGTAATCTACTCTTTATAGCCTGGCTAATACCTTCTTCATAATCTCAGTTTTAGAGTTCAGCAAGGCAGAGTAAATATCGCTATAAAATGGAAATCAGTATACATTTACTCTTTTGCCACAAAATTATTTGAATTTGCCAACATTCAGCCATGATTTAGTGATGTATGCTTTGAACTTACTAGTTATTAAGCAGACTTATGAGAACAATGAGAATCTCATCCTTTTGAAGGTGAAAGAACCCAGAAGAAAAATTGTTCACATTCTAACAGTGAGAAACAGTCAGTTAATCTACAGAATCATGTTTCCTTGAACCTGTAGAGAGCTGATATTTCAAGGCAAACAAGTAAAATAAATTCCAGAGGGTGTTGAGTCTCCTCAAAGATAAGGCACATAAGCTTTTTCACTTTGGTAGATAATGAGCCTGCCTAAGGCTGGAGAAAGAAAACCAAGAAACTACTCCTGTCTCACCATGAGCCTTCAGTTAATAAGAAGAAACCATTATCTACTGTTGGCTCAGGTAGAAGAATGCAAGAGAATCACTTTCTGGTGCATGTGTGTTAGACCTGCTGAAAGCTGAGGGTAGGAAAGGAAAAGTGAGAAAAATGCTCTGGATCTCTAAAACTCCACAAAATGCAATATAAAGTGGAATTTTTAAATAGCAGTAATCTCAAAGCAATCGTAGCTCATGCCATCTCCCCCCAAATAAGAAGCTTAATTGACTATATTGACCTTGCACTTCACGAAAAAGTTCCATCAAAGGAGAGATGGGTGTGCACATTACCAAGTATAATATTTTTCTCAGCCTCTCTAATTTGATACACATTTTTGGCGTTTATTCAAAAATTGAAACACTGAAAAAGAAAACAGCATCAAAACTGACTTATTAAGACATAAAGCCATTAATAGCTCTAGAGCCATAGAAGAAAAATATTTTGGAAGTAACAGACAAGAAAATTAAAATAACTCTGAACTATGTTAAAGTGCCAAGTGGGAATGATAGGAGAAAAAAGAGATGAGGAATTTTAAGACAAATGGAAATTGTAGATAAAGAATAAAATGAAAACACAATTTTTTAAAAGCACTATTTCAGAGGTGAATTCCTACCATGGACTACTTTGGATACCTCAGAGAAAATCTGTATACTTGAAAACAGGACAACAGAAATTACAAAAACAAACACAAAGCAAAAGAGAGGGAAAAGACAAAAAAATCAATAAAGAGCATCCAAGAGCTGTGGAACAATATCAAATAATCTAACATATAGTTGAAGTCCAGGAAGATGATGGTTAGGAATCCAAGCTGACTAAGACAGTTTGCAAATATTTATTTTTGTAGAAACTACCCAACTATCTTCAAAATTGGCTGTGCCATTTTGCATTTCCACTAGCAGTGAATGAGAGAGAATTCCTGGTGCTCCAAATCCTTGCCAGCATTTGATGTCAGTGTTCTGGATTTGGGCCATCTAATAGGTGTGTAGTGGTATCTCATTGTTTTAATTTGCATTTCTGTAATGACTATGATGTGGAGTATCTTTCAATGTGCTTATTTTCCATCGGTATATCTTCTTTGGTGAGGTGCCTGTTAAAGTATTGGGCCCATTTTTAAATGCGGTAGTTTGTTTTCCTATCGTTGGTTTTAAGAGTTCTTTGTATATTTGGAATAAGAGTCCATAAGATGTGCTGCACATATTTTTGCCCAGTCTGTGGCTTGTCTTGACATTTTCTTTACATTGTATTTTATAGAACAGAAGCTTCTAATCATAATGAAGTTTAGTTTATCCTTTCTTTCATAGATTGTACTTCTGGTGTCATATCTAAAAAGTCATCTCCATACCCAAGGTTCTCTAGATTTTCTAAGTTACCTTCAGGAGTTTTATAGTTGTGCATTTTACTTTGAGGTCCATGACCCATTTTGAGTTAATTTTTGGGACAGTCTTAAGTTCTGTATCTAGATCCATTTTTTGGATGTCGATGTCATGTTGTTTCAGCACCATTGTTGGAAAATTCTTTGAACCATTGTGTTGCCTTTTTTTCCTTTGTCAAAGGTAAGTTAACTATATTAATAGGGGTTTATTTCTGGGCTCTCTATTTTGTTCAGTTGATCTGTTTGTATATTCTCTTGCCAACACCACACTTGTCTTGGTGAGTCTTGAAGATGGGTACTATCAGCCGTCTAACTTTGTTGTTTTCCTTAGTCTATTCTGGGTCTCTTGCTTTTCCATATAAACTTTAGTATCAATTTATGAATATTAACAAAATAACTTGGTGGCATTTTGATTGAGATATATTGAAGCTATAGGTCAACTTCAGAAGAACTGACATCTTGGCAGTATTGAGTCATCGTATTCATAAACATAGAGTATCTCTCCATTTATTTAGTTCTTTTCATTTATTTCAGTAGTTTTGCACTTTTCCTCAAATAGACCTTGTATCTATATTGTTAGATTTTTATATAAGTATTTCATTTGAGAGGGCTGCTAATACAACTGGTATCATGTTTTTAACTTCAAACTCCACTTGTTTATGTCTCATATATAGGTAGGTCATTGAGTTTTATAAATTAACCTTGTGTCCTGCAACCTTGCTATAATTGCTTATTAGTTCCAGAAGTTGTTTGTTGATTCTTTCAAATTTTCTACATAGCTAATCAAGTCATTTGTGAACAAAGACAACTTCATTTCGTCCCAATATGTATAACTTTTATTTCCTTTTCTTGTCTTTCTGCATTAGCTAGTTATTCCAGTATGATGTTGAAGGACAGTAATGAGAGGGGATATCCTTGTCTTGTTCCTGATATTAGTGGGAAAGCTTGAAATTTTTCATCACTAAGTAGGATTTTAGCTGTAATTTTTGGCAGATGTTTTGTCAAGTTAAGGATGTTTACTAAGAGTTTTTGTGAATGAGTGTTGGATTTTCTCAAATTCTGTTTCTCCATCTGTTGATATGATCATGTGATTTTTCTTCTTTAGTGTGTTGATATGATGGATTACATTAATTCATTTTCAAACATTAAACCAGTCTTGCATACCTGGAATAAACCCCACTTGTTTGTAGTGTATAATTCTTTTTACATATTGTTGGATTTAATTTGCTAAAATTTTGTTGAGGATTTTTTGCATCTGTGTTAATTTCATTATCATATCTTTGTCTAGTTTAGGTATTAGTGTAATGCTGACCTCATCAAATGAGTCAGTATTTTTTCTGCTTCTATCTTTTTAAAGAGGTAAGAGAGCTGGTATCATTTCTTCCTTAAGTGTTTGGTGGAATTCATCAGTGAATCCATCTGGACCTGGTGCTTTCTGTTTTGGAAGTTTATTAATTATTGACTCAATTTCTTTAATGTTATAGGCCTATTCATATTGTCTAATTTTATGTGAGTTTGTCAGATTATCTTTCAAGAAATTAATCCACTTTATCAAGGTTATTAAATTTTTTCACTGAATTGTTCATAATATTACTTTATTATCCTTTAATGTCCATGGAATCTGTAGTGATGTCCCCTTTCATTTCTGATATTAATAAGTTGTGTCCTCTCCCTTTTTTTCTTAGTTACTTGGCTGGAGGCTTATTGATTTTCTTCATCTTTTCAGAGAACCAGCTTTTGGTTTCATTGATCTTTCTCAACTGGTTTCCTGTTTTTAATTTTATTCATTTCTGCTCTAACTTTATTAATTCTTCTGCTTACTTTGGAGTTAATTGCTCTTCATTTTTCAGTTGCCTTAGGTAGAAGCTTAGATTATTAATTTCACTTCTTTCTTCTTCTCCAATATGTGTATTCAATGCTTTAAATTCCCAATTAAGTACTGACTTTGCCACATCTCATGTTTCTTTGATTTTTAACAAATGATTTGTCATTCTTCGTGACATAATTCTAAATTTTTTTTTCAGTTTATATACTTGAAAATAAATTTGTTTTTCAGAAATAGCCATTCCTTTTTCTCAGTTATGTTGTTTTTTGTTTTTTTTTTGCAGTACATGGGCCTCTCACTGTTGTGGCCTCTCCCGTTGCGGAGCACAGGCTCCGGACGCTCAGGCTTAGTGACCATGGCTCACGGGCCTAGCCATTCCGTGGCATGTGGGATCTCCCTGGACTGGGGCACGAACCTGTGTCCCCTGCATCGGCAGGCAGACTCTCAACCACTGCGTCACCAGGGAAGCCCTCAGTTATGTTTTTATTTGAAATTCGGAAATACATTTTTTTTTTTTAGTTCTGGGTGTTTGCTTTTGTTTTTGCTCTAATTGTATTTTCTTGATAATTCTTTATTTCATTTTTCTGTCTCTTTAATTATTTCATTTTGGCCTTTCTCCATTAGGTTACAATAGATAAGATTTTTCTCTACTTACTCAGGATGACATGGTTTCCTAATACCTGTAGAACTCCATTTGTTGACATTATGGAGCAATAGCCAAGCAGCAGGAGTAAGAGGAATAGAAGCTTCTGCTCTTATAGGCTGGGAAAAAATTAACCAGTGTATTGTATTCCTCCAGCATGTTCTCTTTTCTCAGGTTCATCTAGATGCAAAAGACAGTTCATTCAAAACTTAAACGTTTGTGAAGAATTTACATTACCAATGCAAGTTTTGGTTTATCCATGTTAGGCAGATTGAGTGCTTTCCCTTTCCCCACCCCCAACAAATCCTGTACACTTGATTAGAAAAAGGTTTCTTAAACCACCATGCATTCTATTACCTATCATGTCACCAAAATTTTGGTCCTGTGTCAGCTTTCTTACCCTTGAGTTCCTGGATATGTTGATTCTTGATGCCTTAGAAAGCCCACTCAATTTTCTGCCACTGTCCCCTTATTTATGGTATTACATCCATAAAGGTAATTGGCAGAAAAAGGGTGTCTTGACTGCACATTTAATCTCTTTTTCCAGAATGTGTTTTAAAAAAGTCCATTTGGTGTATTAGCTTATCTGCTGTCTTAATAAATTTTCACAAACTTAGTGTCTTAAAAAACACGAATTTATTATCTTACTGTTCCATAGGTAATAAGTCTGATATGAGTCTCACTGGGCTATAAACAAGGTGTCTGCAGGGCTGCATTCCTTCCTAGAGTTTCTGGGGACAAATCTGTTTCCCTGTCTTTTCTAGCTCCTAGAACCCCCTTCTTCCATTTTTGAAACCAGAAATATTGCATCATTCTCTGCCTTTCTTCCATAGTCACTCTTCTGTTTCCCTCTTCCACTTTTAAACAACCTTGTAATTATATTATGTTTATCTGAATAATCTGCAAAAATCTCCCTATTTCAAGGTCAATTGATTATTGACCTTAATTTCATTTGAAGCCTGAATTATTTTGTAATGTAGCCTAAAGTATTCACAATTATAAGATTTAATATATAGGCCGTTTCAGGAGGCCATTATTTTCACTATCACATTTTAATTTTAAAATATATTTAATTTGTACACACACACATATATGTATATGACTTATATAATCATAACTTTGTGTTATGTAATTATAGTGAATTTAAATTGGTTAAAAAGATAGACTTAAAAATTGAGAATATAACAATCTATAAATTGATAACTAGTCAGTATTAATTTATGGGTTGGAAAATCATATTGTTATAAAAATATAACCAATAAAAAGAGTTCAAAAGCCTTTCTCTAATACCATAAAATTTCTCTATAGTTGAAATTAATCACTCATAATTTTAGTTTTGTATTTCTTTTCTGTTTTCAAATACAGTAAATTGATAAAATAATATTAAATAGAAATTATTGATAGTCAACTTAGCCTTAATGTAAATATAAGGTAATAGTTCATGGTATTTTAAATTTTCTAGGCATGTATTGCTAAAAGGCTTTCTTTACTCAAAGCTGATAATTTATAAAATAAAACACTGTGTACTCATTTTTATTGCTTGACACTTCCTAATTTATGGTAAGTGATAAGTCACAAGCCATGTTAAAACATAGCATCAACATTGCAGTCTATAACAAGATGACAAAGATATAAAGATAACATTATTTGGCATTGATGTTGTGCTTTCAGCATTTGTTTAGAAAATGTAATCTAAAAGCCCATTAATTACATTGTTAACAAAAGAGCAGGCTTAAAAAAAAAGTTTTTTTTAGGAGTGGCAAATGCATATAATATATTGGAGAAAAGAATAGCATATATTGAAGAATAATTATGTTATCTTCATTAGCTCTTTGGAGTTACACTAATTATATCGACTAATTTTGTTGACTTTAAAAAAATAGACACATCAGTACTAATTAGATATTTTAAAGAATTCTAAGCCTAAAGGAGGTAAAGACTATTACCTCCTCTACATAGCTATTTTCCTAAACACTTGACTTTCCTATGTTAACACTATATGATCACATGGAGAATTATAAGTTTGGTGAATAAAAAGGAAAATTCAATGTAACACCTCTCATATTATTTCAAAATATAAATCACAGTTTCAGGTTATTTATAGCTCTCATTTGATCTATAGGATTTGACATCATTTTGGCAGTAAGGAACTAAACTTCTCTCCCATCATGAATGGCCCTTCCAGGGAATTTCTGTGAACATCATTTTATGTCAGATGTACTAAAGTTATAAATGGGCATCCTGAAAGAAAGTGGCAGAGAGTAAATGTAATTATGTACCATAAAATATGAGAGAATAGACAGGAAATTTTTTATTACTCATCCAAATATTTATATATAATGTGGAATTATTATTTGAAAGTTTAATTTAAGCAAATGTTAGTTTGTAAATAATAATAAGGAATCATTTAACTAATGGGGTATATTTTATATTGTGTTATTATTTATTGACCTAAAATTTGATTAGGGAAAATGGTTCTAAAAAATAAATCTGGATTGCATGCAGAGGTACATTTTTAGTTGACTGTTATTATTTGGTATGTTGGAAGTTGAAGTAGCCATGAATGTTGTAGAATGTAATAATATATATATATTTATAATAATATAATAATATATGTAATAATATTACATGTATATAATAATATATATATAATTGACATATACATGTTCCTGGTGTACAACATAATGATTCAATATTTGATATATTGTGTGAAGGATTATCACAATAAGTCTAGTTTATATCCATCACCATACATAGTTACAAAAGTCTTTTTCTTGAGATGAGGACATTTAAGATTTACAGTTAAGTCCCCTACATATGAACCTTCAAGTTGCGAACCTTCAAAGATGCAGACGTGTGTTCACATGTCCAATCATGTGAGTTCTATTTGTGGAGGCACCGTTAGTTTTTGAGGCACAGGACCTAAATGTAGAATGGTACACGAAGGCTGAAGCCACTGTTTGGAATGTAATACAGTGCTACCGTGTCATCTATGATGGGAAAAAAAGAGCCTAGTATTCAGACATCACTGGATTGTTTTTTCAAGAGGGCAGATAGAATTGAATCCAGCAAGGAACCAGAACCTGTGCCATCAATGTCAGGTGTGAGTGAAATTGCAGCTTGCCCCCTGTCTCCTATTGCTGACGATCCTTCAGCTCTACCATCTCCCACCTCCTCTCCTTCCTCCAGTCAGTAACTCTTCTTGCCTGTTCACTCAATGCCAGCCCCTGTATGCCAGCTGTTGTACTGTACTACTGTACTTTCCAAGGTACTGTACTGTAAGATTAAAAGTGTTTATATTTTGTGTTTGTTTTTTATGTATTATTTGTGTGAAAAGTATTATAAACCTATTACGGTACAGTACTGTATAGCCGATTGTGTTGTGTACCTAGGCTAACTTGGTGGACTTATGAACAAAATGGACTTATGAATGTGCTCTTGGAATGGAACTTGTTCGTATGTAGGGGACTTACTGTATGCTCTTAGCAATTTTCCAATATGCAATACAGTATTATTAACTATAGTCACCATGCTGTACATCCCCATGACTTATTTATTTTATAACTGGAAGTTTGTACCTTTGATCCCCTTCACTCATTTCACATATCTCCCACCCACTGTCTCTGGCAACCGCCAATCTGTTCTCTGTATCTATTAGCTTGTTTTAGTTGTTGTTTATTCATTCATTCGTTTTAAATTCCAGATATAACTGAGGTCACTTGGCATTGGTCTTTCTCTGTCATTTAGCATAATACCCTCAAAGACCACGTGTGTTATTGCAGATGGCAAGATTTCATTCTTTTTAATGGCTGAGTAGTATCTCGTGTGTGTGTGTGTGTGTATATATGTATGTATGTATACCACTTCTTCTTTAACCATTCATCCATTGATGGACATCTAGGTTGTTTCCATACCTTGGCTATTATAAATAATGCTGCAATGAATACTGGGCTTGTATATCTTTCTGAGTTAATGTTTTCATTTTCACTGGATAGATACCCAGAAGTAGAATTGCTGACTCTATTTTCAGTTTTTCAAGGAACTGTTTGCCATATTGGCTGTACCAATTTATATTCCCACCAACAGTGCATGAGGGTTCCCTTTTTCCACATCCTGGCCAACACTTATTTCTTGTCATTTTGATAATAGCCATTCTAACAGGTGTGAGGTGACATCTCATAGTTTTGATTTGCATTTCCATGAAGATTAATATTTTGAGCATCTTTTCTTGTATATATTGGCACATCTGTGTTTCATCTTTGAAAAGTCTGTTTAGATCTGCCCAGTTTTTAAACAAATTGTTTGGGATTATTTCTATTGAGTTGTATGAGTTGTTTATATATTGTAGATATTAGCCCCTTACCAGATATAGGATTAGCAAATATTTTCTTCCTTTTAGTAGGTTGGCTTTTCATTTTGTTCATGGTTCCCTTTGCCTTGCAAAAGATTTTTAGTATGATATAGTCCATTTGTTTGTTTTTCCTTTTGGTTGTCAGATTGAAAAATCTTTACCAAGGCTTATGTCAAGTAGCTTACCATCTATGTTTTCTTCTATAAGTTCTATGGTTTCAGGTCTTACATTCAAATCTTTAATCCATTTTGAGTTAATCTCCATGTATAGTGTAAAGTAGTGGTCAAGTTTCATTCTTTTTCATGTTGTTTATCAATTTTCTCAACACCATTTATTGAAGAGATTGTCCTTTGCACATTGTATAATCTTGGCTCCTTTGTCATAAATTAATTGATCACATATGCATGGGTTTATTTCTGGGCTGTCCATTCTGTTCCATCTATCTATGTGTCTGTTTTTATGCCAATACCATACTGTTTTAATTACTATAGCTTTGTAATATAGTTTGAAATCAGGGAGCAAGATGCCTTCATCTTTGTGCCTCTTTCTCCAGATTTCTTTATCTCTTTGAGGTCTTTTGTGGTTTCTTACAAGTTTTAGGAATATATGTTCTGTTTCTCTGAAAAATGCCATTTGAGTTTTGATAGAAATTGCATTGAATCTGTAGATTGCTTTGGAGTACACATATTTTATCAATATTGATTCTTTCAATCCAAGAGCACAGAATATCTTTCCATTTATTTGTATCTTTTTCAATTTATTTCATTAAGGACTTGTTTTCAATATGCAAGTCTATTATCTCCTTGGTTAAATTTATTCCTAGGTATTTCATTCTTTTTGATGCAGTTGTAAATGGGATCATTTTCTTCATTTCTCTTTGATAGTTTGTTTTTAGTGTATAAAAATACAACAGATTTTTGGATATTGATTTTGTTCCCTGTGGCGTTAGTGAATTTGTTTATTCTAATAGTTTTTTTGGTGAAGTCTTTATTATTTTGCTGTATATAAAATTATATTGTCTGCAGATAGTGACAGTATTACTCCCTTCTTTCTGATTTGGATGACTTTTATTTCTTTTTCTTGTCTAATTGCTCTGTCTTAGGACTTCTGATACTAAGTTGAATAAAAGTGGCAAGAGTGGACATTTTTGTTGGTTTCTGATCTTAGAGGAAAAGCATTCAGCGTTTCTTTGTTGAGTATGATGTTAGCTGTGTACTTGGCATATATTGCCTTTATTATTGTTGAGTTATGTTTCTTCTATACCCACTTTGTTTAGAGGTTTTTTATCATAAATGAATGTCAAAGGCTTTTTCTTCATCTATTGAGATGATCATATGATTTTTACCTTTCATTTTGTTAATGTGGACTATCATCTTGATTTGTGGCTGTTGAACCATCCTTGTATCCCTGGAATAAATCCCACTTGATTTTGGTGTATGATCTTTTTAATGTATTGTTTTGGTTGCTAATATTTTTATTGAGGATTTTTACATCTATATTCATCAGCAGTATTTTCCTATAATCTTTTTTGTGTGTGGTGTCCTTGTCAAGTTTTGGTATCGTGGTAATGCTGGACCCATAAAATGAGTTTGGGAGCATTCCCACTACAATTTTTTGGGATTGTTTGTGAGGGATAGGTATTAACTCTTCTTTGAATATTTGGTAGAATTCACCTGTGAAACTGTTTGATCCTGAACTTTGTTTGATGGGGGTCTTTTTCTTACTGATTCAATCTCCTTACTAGTAACTGGTCTATTTAGATTTTCTGTTTCTTCAAAATTCAGTCTTGGAAGATTGTATGTTTTGGGAATTTATCTATTTCTTCTGCATTGTCCAATCTGTTGGTGTGTAATTATTCATATTAGTCTCCTATGAGTCTTTGAATATTTTGGTTTTCAGTTATAATTTTTCCTTTTTCATTTCTAATTTTATCCTCTTTTTTTGTTTGTTTTAGTGAGTCTAGTTAAAGGTTTGTCAATTTTATCTTTCAGAGAATCAGCTCTTAATTTTAAAATTTTTTTCTACTCTTTAAGACTCTATTTCATTTATTTTCTCTTTTTATTATCTTCTTACCTTTATTATTTCCTTTCTTCTACTAACTCTGGCTTCATTTTTTCTTCCTTTTCTAGTTTCTTGGGTTGTAATGTTCAATTGTTTTTTTGAGACTTTTCTGGTCATTTGAGGTAGTCTGTATCACTATGACTGTCCCTCTTAGAATTGCTTTTGCTGCATCACATAGATTTTGGTATATTGTATTTTCATTTTTATTTCTCTCAAGTTATAGTTTGACTTCTCTTTGATTTCTTTGACTCATTGCTTTTTCAGTAGCATGTTGTTTAACCACATAGTTATTATTTTTTTCAAGTTTTTTCTTGTTATTGATTTCTAGTTTATTACCTTTATGGATGGAAAAATGCTTGATATGATTTCAGTCATCTTAAATTTGCTGAGACTTTTTTTGTGGTCTAACATGTGATCTATCCTAAAGAATGTTCCATGTGTACGTGAAAAGAATGTGTATTCTGCTTTGGGATGGAATATTCTGTATATATCTATTAAGTCTCTCTAGTCTAATTTGTCATTTAAGGCCTGTGTTTCCTTGTTGACTTTTCAGTCTGGGTGTCCTATTTGCAGTCTGGGTGTCCTAAGATTTGCTGTCAATTTCTCCCTTTGTCTGTTAATATTAGCTTTATATATATGTACATCAATACTGGGTGCATGAAAATTTACAAATGTTATATTTCTCGTTGGATTGACCCCTTTATTATTATGTAATGCAAATCTTTGTTTTTAATGACAGTCTTTGTTTTAAAGTGAATTTTGTCTCTGATATAAATACAGCTATCCCAGATTTCTTTTAGTTTCAATTTGCATGAAACATCTTTTTCCATCTTTTCACTTTAAGTCTGTGTGTCCTTATATCTGAAGTAAGTCCCTTGTAGGCAGCTACAGATGGCTCTTTTTAAAATTCATTTAGCCACTGTATCTTTTGATTCAAGAATTATTCCACTTTTATTTAAAGTAGTTATTGTTAGTTATGTACTTATTGCCATTTTGTTAATTATTTTCTGGCTGTTTCATAATTCTTGTTTCTTTCTTCTCTTGCTCTCTTCCTTTTTGTTTGATGCCTTTTTTTAGTGTTGTGCTTAGATTTCTTTTTCATTATCTTTTTTGTTTCTACTATAGGTTTTTGCTTTGTGGATACCCTAAGGCTCACATAACAGCTTTCATTTAACAATCTATTTTAAACTGATAGCAAGTTAAGTATGAACACATTCTAAAACTTTACATTTTTACTCCCTATCCCTGTGTTTTATGTTTTTGATGTCATTTTTATATCTTTGTATTTTGTGTATCCCTTAACTAATTATTTAGTTACAGTTTTTTTTTTTACTTTTGTCTTTGAACCTTCCTACTAGCTTTATAGTTAATCCACTATCTTTACTATAAATTTACCTTTACCAGTGAGATTTTTACTTTTCTTGTTGTTGTTACTAATTAGTGCTCTTTTTTTCCAGCTTAAAGAAGTCACTTTAACATTTCTTATTAAAGTCTTTTTTAGTGGTGATGAACTCCTTTAGCCTTTCCTTTATGGAAAGCTCTTTTCTCTCCAATTCTGAATAAGAAGTTTGCTGGTAGAATATTCTTGGTTGGAAGGTTTTTCTTTCAGCATTTTGAATATATTGTGCCACTTCCTCTGATATACAAAGTTCTGCTGAAAAAATCTGCTCATAGGCTTATGGGAGTTTCCTTGTACATAACAAGAAGTTTTCCTCCTGTTGTTTTTAATATTCTCTCTTGTCTTTATCTTTTGACACTTTAATTATAATATGTCTTGGCTTGTGTCTCTTTGGGTTTATCTTATTTGGAACTTTCCGGTTCCTGGATATGAATGTTTGTCTTCTTTCCCCAGTTAGGGTAGTTTTCAGTCATTATTTCTCCAAATAATATTTCTACTCCTTTCCCTCTCTCTTCTCCTTCTGGGAGCCCTATGATGTGAATGGCAGTCTGTTTTAAGTGGTGCAATATGTCCTTTGAGCTATCTTTACTTTTTTAAAAAAATTCTTTTCTCTTTTTCTGCTCTGACAGGGTGAGTTCTACTGCCTTGTCTTGAGATGACTGGTGCTTCCTCCAGTTTCATCTAGTCTGCTCTTGAACCCTTTTAGTGTGTTTTTCAGTTTAGTTATTACATTTTTCAGCTCTGTGACTTCTGTTTGATACTTTCTTATATTTTCCATCTCTTTGTTCATGTTCTTACTATGTTCATCTATTCTATCCATTCAGTGAGCATCTTTATGTCTATAACTTTGAATTCTTTATCAGATGAATTACTTATCTCTGTTTCATTAAGGTTTTTTTCTAGAGTTTTATCTGGTTCTTTCATCTGGAACATATTGCTTTGTTTCTTCATTTTGCTTTACTTTCTGTGTTTGTTTCTGTGTATTAGGTGGAAGAGCTACCTTTCCCAGACTTGAAGGAGTGGCTTTGTGTAGGAGATGAAACTTGTCATTCAACCTTGTTCTTACTCTTGGTTGTCTCTGAAATCTATGTGATTGTCCAAGCTTCCTGATTTATTCTTCATAGATTTCAGTAGTTAAGGATGTGCAACACCTGTCAGTGTTCAAAAAAAATTTTTTTTTAGTCTGTACTTAATTTCAGTCTGTTTGGGAGCCAGTTTCTCAGGCAGCAGCTTCTAAATTATGCAAATATATACAGTCCTCTGGGACCTCAATTTTAAACCCTGCTGACCTCCAGACCAGTTGATCCAGAAGTGTTTCCTTGACAGTGGTTGCAAAAATCAGGGTTTTAGACAAGTGTAAAAGCTCGTTTCTGGGAGGTACCAGTGAGCTGTAGCAAGGCCAAGGGAGAGTGCGAAGATCATGTTCCCTGGGCTATGTTTCCTGAGACCTCTTCTGTAGCCTCTAGATGTGTGGTAAACCTGAAGCCTGCCCCTCAGGTTGAAGCTCCAGGACAAGTAAATAAATTCCTTTTTCATAGGAAGACTGGGATTATGTCTCATTTTTCTTTCTGTGGTATGCCCTGTGGGGTGGTAGCCTGCCAAGAACTCTCTCTCCAATTGTTTCAGTCCTGTAGGGCTCAGAAACACTAACTCTGCTGGCTACTAGTGCCAGATGCTCAAGGGACATTCCCTGTGTGGACTGTGTGTGCCTGCCAGCTTTAGCAGTGACACAGGAGAATGTGGAGGTACAGCCTGCCTGCTGGTTTTGGCAAGGCTGCAAAAGAGTATGGGGGGAGGGCATGCCCCCTGGCTTAACAGGGCTGCAGGAGAGTATGGAGGCAGGGTGTGCCTGCTGCTGTTAACAAGGTAGAGGGAGAGTGCAAAACTGGTACCCACCACCACCTCCATCCCTAGAGAGAACCCCAACAGGCCCTTGCCCCTTCAGCACACACTTTAAGATTAGCAAATGAATCTCCTTTGCATATAGTCTAGGTGCTTTTCAAATTGTTGTTTTTGTGCTGGGTCCTGGGGTGAGTAAGCCTGCACACAAGCCCTTTAAGAGAGCAGGATCTCAATTCCATATAGCTCTTTGGGTCTCCTGGACATAAGCCCCACTGGTTTTCAAAGCCAGACAATTTGGGGGCTTATCTTTCCAGTGCAGGTCCCAAGGTTTGGAGTGCCTGACATGGGGAAAAAAATCCCTCACTCCTCAGGGAAAAGCTCTTTACTTGTGAGATTCCTCCTGATTGTAGGTCACTGTGCTGGGCGTGAGGTTTTGGCAATCTACCTCTCTTACCTGTCTCAATGTGGCTCTTTTTTCCTTTGTTCTGGAAAAACTATTCAGCTAGTTTTCAGGTCTTTTCAAAGGGAATTTTTCCATATGTAACTAGATTTGGTGTGTCCATGGGAGGAGTTCAGGATCTTCCTACACCCCTGTCTTGAAGAGCTGTCTCTGAGTAAAAGTTTTAGAGAACAATGCATCGTTCACTCAGACATTATGGAGTATGTGTTCAGGTAGATCACAGTTCATTCTGGGTCACTGGGTCCTCCAACCATTGCTGACCTTATATAGCATAAGTAAAGTGTAACTTTTTTGTGTTGCCACTGAGATTTGGGGGTGTTTATTATACTTCAGCATACGCTAGCCCATTCTGAGTGCTACAGTTGGTGATACAGGTTTGAAATAGTAAAGTTAAAATGTCTCCATATTTCAGAAGATAGAAGAATTTCATAGTGACAGACATCTGTTAGTAAGAGCTAACTCCTAGTGATAAAGTGAGTGTAGATACCAAAGAGCCAGTAGAGTCACAGTAGTCTGAACCAGAAATATTTTGTTGGTCTTAATTAATTGTGGAGTTTCCAGAATCAAAAGTTATGAATGGCCACTTAAGTTTCAACTTAGCTTATATAACCTCAAATTTCCATGTTTGTAAGGTATATCCTAAGCCACCACAACAGATCTTTGACCCCTAAGCCAATTTCTAGCTCTAGATAAGTTAATAGACCTAAAATCAATTGAGAAATGGAAGTTTAGACACACCTGAAGGAGACCACACAGTAACACTATAAATATATACTAAGGTTATTTCTCTTAATTATTACCAAGGGAATCTAGACAACTGTCAAAGTCATTGGATATGGAAAAAAAATTCAGCACTTTGAGGAAATATTAGACCTGAATCTGAGCTATTATAAATTCTTGTGAACTAAAGAAAATTTTAGTTTATAACTAAGTTTGAGAGCATATGGGACTTAGGTGATAATTACAATTTTGAGAGAAATGCCTCAGTATGTTGTAAATCAACTATACTCTAATAAAAATTCAAAAAAAAACTGTAGCCATACCCATACACAACTGTTCAGATTTTCCATTTTTATGATAATATTTCATCTGATTTAAGTGGAAACTATCAACTCTTTAGATTTTTCTATATACACTCAATTGTGTACTGAAAGTTAAGAGCTAATTTTTTTTTTTTTTTTTTGCGGTACATGGGCCTTTCACTGTTGTGGCCTCTCCCGTTGCAGAGCACAGGCTCCGGACGCACAGGCTCAGTGGGCATGGCTCATGGGCCTAGCCGCTCTGTGGCATGTGAGATCTTCCTGGACCGGGGCACAAACCTGTGTCTCCTGCATCGGCAGGTGGACTCTCAACCACTGCACCACCAGGGAAGCCCCAAGAGCTAATTTTTGATGCTTTAAAAACAAAAAAAAAGAAGAAATGCCTCAGTATGTCCAAATAGATCACCACATATATTCTCACTGTAATTTCTGGGACTTTGTAATTGTAAACATATATAAATATATAAATATAAATATATATAGCTTATTTTGGAATCTGTATTTTGGAAGAAGAGTCAGATGGAAATCCCTAGAGTTTACAGTCCATTTAAAAAAACAACAAACCAAAACAAACAACACACATACAACCCTCTACAAATGGATCATTCTTGGAGGAACTGCAGAGATCTGTCCACATTAAAACCTTGAAATACATGAAAATGATGATTGCTAACACAGTCTCATTAAATTATCCACTTCAATTGGCTCAATAGACAGATGGGAATTAGAGAATGACAGATAATCATCAGTTTAATTGGGTGATGAATCTGCTTACAGATGCTGTCCAGATGTAGTCTCCCTACTTGAGCAAATTAATAAAGCTACTTTTATCTTGTATTATATATCTATTGATGAGATTAGTTTTTTTCCCACCCTTGTGATAAGAATTAATAAGAGGAGGAAATGTTCTCAAAAGACAGTGACAAAAGTACATATTTCATTCTACTCTTAGGGAATGAATTACCCCTCTAGTTTTGTACCAAAATTGAGTCTCTAGGAAGGATAATTGCTCATCATCACAGATATTCTGTTCAACATGTTGATGACATCATCCCTCACAACCTGAAGGGCAAGTATCCGACCTTCTAAGAGAGCTATGATTAAGTCAATTGTCACAAAAGAGAGAGATGCTTTAGGGATAATTCAGTGGTCTGACACTTCTTTAAAGTTTCTTGTCCAACCAGTGGTGTAGACAGGGTAAAATATTACCTTATAATTGAAGGAAAAAGTTATACTCTATCCCTTCCAGCACTAAGAGGACTAAGTTTTAGTTGGACTGCCTTTGAGGAAAAATATATTCTATTTAGATATGCTATTTTTACCTATTTAGTAAGTAACTAAAGAAGTTTCCAGCTCTGAATGCATTCAGAAGGGTTTCCAGCTTTTCACACAGTGGTAGAAGCATTTGACTACGTGGACTATATGGACTAGTTGTGGAGACATGATTAATTCAGTGTCTAAGGCAAATTCTGTTGCAGCATGGGACCCATAGCAATCATACAACTGTGCTTTACTGTTTTTGGTCAATAAATCTTCTCATTTATTTTTAAATCTTATTTTTAAATCTTCTCATTTATATTAGGGCCAGTGGTTTTCCACTGGCCCTAATATAACATGAAGCCCAAGTGAACATGAAATCCAGGCTGCCTCTTCCAAACTTACTCTGACCCACCTAGCCGTTACATTAGGTAAATCTAATTAACAATGCCAATTAAAGTGTACAAAAGAGATTGGGCGCAAGCATGTCCTGAAGCCATATGTATACTGTGTAAGCAGATTCTTCACCTTCCCACAGTGACTTTTCCTGCTGAAATATCCTATACGTGTGCTGCAATGGGGGTTATTTTTAACTAGTTGCCTGCTGAGGGTAAAAAACAATTGGAGTTTGGTAAACGGAGAGTTATTTAATTTATTCCCATCAGCCAGAGTGACCTGCTACAAATTTATATCCCGGCTCATTAGAATCTCTGAAGCACCACAAAGCTGTCAAATACAAAGATTTATCTTTAAACAGTACATCTCTACTCTGCTTAGAGTGTGAGCTCCTGTATATAAAGAACAAATGAATTCATAGGAAGGTGGAGTTTGGGGACATCTCAGAATAAGTTAAGGGTTTGCCCCTTAGGACTTCTATAGTGAAGATACCTTGAATAGAAAGGTTAGCAAAATGACTTACTGTCTGAATGTTAGTAAGCTTTTATCCCAGTTCTAGATAGTCTTGTCCAATGAGCTCATGATCAAATTGTCATGATGGTAAAAATGAAAACTGAATAATATGCATGGGTTAAGTACATTTAACTTGTACTTAATTTTACTGCTAAATGTTTCATTTGCTGGCAGAAGGACAATTCATTGGTTTCTATACTTAATCATACTTTGGAAATGCCAGCCATTTACCTACCAGCAAATTGACAGTACCAAACTCCTCCCATCGTGAAATGGAGTATTATTTACTCTTACTGAAAGAGACACTTACTCTAAACTAAGGCGTGATTTCCATCTGTGCATTAATCTACCATCTGTGAGCATACTAAATATCACTAATACAAAATATATTTTCCTATATAACGTTTCCCTGACCAAAGATATGTAAAGCGTCCAATTAAAAAATTCCATTAATTGGTATCTTGGAGACAGTATTTCGTGAAGTTGAGATATACAAATGTATGCTATGCTCTGACCCAACACACAAGATTTCTTTTCTTCCATTATCAGAATATTTAGGTATGGAACAAAGAAACATAAATAGGGGGGAAATCTCTTAAGATTACATCTAATGACCCACTTACAAAAAGTGCTTTCGTTTTCAGATACTCTGGGCTCTGATAGTTACAATATTTTATGTTTTAATAAATGCTTAATATTTTATTAAATAAATGCAAGCATTCAAGGAGAAAAATATTGCCAAGAGTCTAAGAACAGAGATGTGTGAAAATGTTTGCCCAGTTTAAAAATTTTAAAGTAGTTCAATATTGATAGATAATTTATAACCATTCAAAACATATATTGAATACATACTCAATGATAAACATTCTTAGATGTTTAGATGCTTAAAAATGACTACTGAACAAAAAAATTCGAAGATCCACATCTGTTAGAATAATAAAATTGTTTTATACCAGAGTTTTGGGGTGGTTTATTATGTAGCATTAGATAATGAAGGTTTTTTTTTAAAGTTAATGAAAAGCCATCATTTTTCAAGACACATATTTTGTGTATAGGATAATAGTCAAATTGAATATGGCTGTGGTAGAAATCACTATTCTTGCATCTTTCAAGTCCTTGAAGGCAGCATTACTCTTTGGAGTCCCTCTATATTTGCCTTTAACTTACTACTTGTGTAGATAAAGGCATTTGGCCTTCCCTACAGTATAAATCATCATTCCATGGATCATAAAAACCAATGAGAAATTGCTGCCAGTTGTTCAGTATGTCTGTTGAAACAATACATTCTGGAACTGGGGAAATAACCACAGAGAGGTTTGAGGAAGACCTGGGCCAACTGTAAAATGAACCCCAGTTGAAACTCTATTGATTACCAGATATTCGTAAAGCTATTCTCTGACTGGTTGAATACGATGACAGTTTTGGTCTCCAGATAGTAGTTTCAGTTTAAAGCCAGCATTTCATAAACTCTGTTTATTTCCCCTTCGCTAATGTACAATTACCCTTGTAAATTGTCCTCAGGTGCCTCTTTTGTTACTGTGGTAAGAACATGGGGTATGAAATCTATCCTATTAAAAAAAAAATTTAAGTGTATGATACAGTATTGTTAACTATAGGCACAATGTTGCACAGCAGGTCTCTAAAACATTCACCTTGCATAGGAATTTTATATGTGTTGAATAGCAACTCTGTATTTTTACTTCCCTTAGCCCCTAACAACAACCATTCTACACTGTTTCTATTATTTTGATTACTTTAGATACCTCGTATAAATGAATTATGCAGTACTTTTCCTTCTGTGACTGGCTAATTTCTCTTAGCATAATGTCCTCAGGGTTCATCTGTGTTGCTATCTATGGCTGGATTTTCTTTTAAGGTCTACTAAAGGGAAAATTACAGGGTAACACATGGTTAAGTAGCAGGATACTTCTGTAAGAGGATATAACTTCACCTTTATTTAAAGTTCTTTGACTCTGTTAGCTGGCTCAAGTCTTGGAATTAAATACTATAATTGTAACCAATATAGTGACTCTAGTCAATTCTGTTTAACAGATATGGATATTTCCTGCATATGCAAAACAAATATAACTTCTGTAGGCTGCCCATCTGTTTCCATTGTTGGGATCTTGGTCAACCAGCCACATCAAAAATCTCTGTGACCCAAACAATTCTAATTCTTTGACTCTGCTGCCCATTATGGTAACCATGCCATTTGGCCACAGCCACCACAGATTCTGTCATCTCCATTCATTTCAGTGAGCTCAGTTTCATGGCATCACTTCCACTGGCATTCTCTGCCTGCAGATAGTAGCCCCATGTTGTTTGAAAATGCTGAGAAATCTCAATCACAGTCTTTATAAAGAACTCTTTTTTTCCTTCTAGAGAAAATGGGTAGAGAATGATTAAACAAGTTTTGTATGACAGATCCACTTTAAATTTCTGATTTCTCTCACTCCCTCTTTTTCTCTTGACATCTTTTTCTACAGAATAACAAGGAAGTTCAGGAGTTTCAACTATATTTTGTTAAATCACCTTTGGGTTTATGATTACATCAGCCAACCAAGAAAAACGCTAATCATTCCCAGGCACTTGAGTCAACACATGGAAACCAGAATTTCTCCTTGTTCTGCATAAATCAGCACATTTCAAGCTGATCCAACACTACATTCCTTAGATCCTGATACAACTCCTTTAAGACCTGTTCCTATATTTTTTCCACAGGCTTAGTATTAAAAACATATTCAGAAAAAGGTAAAATTTGAAATGTTAATTATAACTTTATGAATTTGGATGATATAAGCAAATGATAAGCAAATCCCAGGGAAGTAGAAAATCGAAAATAATTATATGACTAAAAATTAAAGAATTTGAAAAGAAGAATTAATAGAAAAAACAATCAAAAACATTAGAAATTCTTTAAAAATACCAATAAATTTGAAATAGGAATTAAAAATTAAACTAAAAAGGATTGTCAAAATACCAAACTCAGGAATGCAGGTTTTATTCCTCCAGATTCTACTGATACTAAAAAGATAAAAAATAATAATAAACGTGTGTAAGTAAATCAATTTAAAAATTAAATAAAATTACAAATCCAGAAAAAAAGAGAACTTAAAACCAACAAAATAATAAATTTAACACACACATGTGCATGTGTGCACACCCACACACATATATAATTCCAGACCAAAATTATTTAAATGATTTAAGGGTGAATTGTGTCAAACATTTAATAAGCAAATAACACAAAACAATGAAATATGGAAAATGAAGCATTTTCCAACAAATTTTATGAAAACCCAATAACTTTGCTAAAACTAAACAAATAAAATAAAAGACAAACCTGAAAAAGGTAGATCATTTTGGTTAATAGCTCAATTTCTGTCATGAACATGATATAAAAATCCTAAGCAAAATATTAACATATCAAACTTATTGATACATAGGACACTATGCCATGGCAACTCTAGTTTCCAAGAACTTAAGGAACCTAAAAGAACCTCAGGAACCTAAATAAGACATTAGGAATAGCTAAGTAAATGGAATATATGAAGTTCATAAAGCTGAAGCTTTTAAATGGAAACAACTTTAATCTTCTTCAAACATGAATAATTACTTTAGTCCCAGTAAAAGTCTTAGCAGATGTGTGTAAATTCACAATCCAAATTACATATCAAATTGCGAGCATCCCATGATAACCTAAACATGTTTGAAAGAACAAATTTGAGGACTTAGGGTAGCTTTTTGAAAATTGTTAATATCTATTTAAGATAGTGTGGTTATTGTCACAGGAATAGCTAATTAGATCAAAGACACCAAATACAGAGATCAGTACACATAAGGTTGCACTACAATACATTGTGAAAGGGATGGTGCTGATACATTCGATTTCCATATGGAAACAGTGAATGGTGTATCAAAGATTCTAGAAAGCAATAGTATAGCCTCTTCAAGTTCAGATGGACAAGTATTTCTTTAAAAGGACTCAAATTTCTTGCTGTAAAAAAAGATAAATGAATTCCATTAAAAAATTTTAAGAATTTTGGTGCATCGAAAGGCATACAGAAAAAAATAATAAAAAGGGCAAAGAATAAAAGTGGAAGAAATATATATGTAATGTTTTATATATATGTATAATGTATAAATGTATGTTATATATGTGTGCATATGTACACACACACATTGGGAAAAAATGATTATTATTACTTTAATTTTTCTTCTCATCCTCACACTGTCCTCTGTTGCTTGGTCTGCAATCACACATATGTTGGACAAATGGAAATTTCCTCATGGATTACAGAGGCTCTGGTACTTTTTAAAAAATACTTCTATTTTGTTATCTTGCTATGCCTTTACATTTACTGATACACTTTTGGGAAATTTTCTGCCTCTTGTCATATTTTGGTAGGATACTGGTCATGATATTTTCTTGTTGAGTGACTGGATTTTGTTTTCTTTCTTAAAGAGTGCTGTAGTTTGTTTTGTCTGGCTGTTAAATTATTTGCAAGTCAATGTGATACTAGCTGTTGTAGAGAATATAAACTGTAACATTTACTCCAGGGATAGTTCAGCCCTATTACTAAGACATGAGTCTTCTGGTGTCTCCACTAAAGGGCCCAGGTGGTCACCAAAAACTATTCATTTGGCCTGTAAATACCTCCAACAGCTACTTGCCCTGCGTGATTAGTGAAAATAGTTTTAAGTTTACAATTTTTCACTTTTTCTTTTCCTGGGCTTTTAGAATTATTCTCCACACTTGCATAATTTCATATTCAGCAAATATCAATTGGGACACTAAGCCTATTTCTGGATTTATTTTTCTTCGTAGTTCCCTTTTTCTAGAACCTAACTTTGTAAGTTTCAGCCATCTCAGCCTCTCCAGATTTCTAGTCTCTACCTCCTCATCTCAGTAAGGCTTTGGACTCTGCTTGGTTTCCCATACCTGATCTTAGAATAAAAAAAAAACACAATGTAATAGGCAGAAAACCTGAGTTAATATCAAAGATAACATTTGTTTTCTTTGTGTCTGTAATCAAAATCATACTTTAGTGTCTAGTGCCTGAAACATTCGTTTGTCTCTTGTCAAGCTTTTTTTGTTTGTTTTTACTATAGTTATTTTTAGGGCATAAGTATGTCTTGTTCTTGTTACTTAATCATGATGTAATTGGATAAATTACCTTAAATGTAGACAAATAAAATGAGAATTAAAAGTATGGTTTCACAGTATTTTATATTTTATAAATACAAGTGCAATGCAGTCATTATTCTCAACATAAATGTTATTAATTCTCCTAAAAGCTAGCATGACAGAATTTTGGCAATTGGCATGTCACCTAAGTAAATAAGTAATACCTGAGGCATATTAATTTTTTATGGTTTTTATTGTAACTAATGACAAACCTGTGAGTAACTTGGTGGAAAAAAATTTTTTTAATGAAATATCACTGTTTTATGTGATCTTCATGTGAAGAGAAATTATATCATTTCCCATCACGTATTATATTTTAATAAAGTCAAGAAAAAATAAGCATAACATTGGTTAAAAAGTAATCATTCTTTTCAAAAATCTTCATGTTAATTCATAGATTTTACACTGCAGTCAAACAGAAACATATATATATATATATACATAAATATATGTATGTATAGTTGAAATGTCAGAATAACCCAGAACAGTACACAGTAGGCAAACTACATCATTCTTTATTGTTAAAATATTGGTTTCCTACTTAATAACATATTTAAGGTTCTTACTTAATCCCTCAAATAATTTTAAGTGAGTGTATTTATTTGTTCTGATGGTTTTATAAATATGATAATTTAAACCAATACATTTCTTCTTTTTGCATTAAAATGTCATTTATTTGTTAAATTTGTCTAACACGCTGGTAAAAGTAAGAAATCATTTTGTGTAGCATGCTGGTAAAAGTAAGAAAAGCTCAGTTTGAAAGAACTATGTTATTTCACATTAATGTTTTTAAGAAGCTAAGCCTTGCAACTATACTACTTGTGGCAGATTGACTCATCTTTCTTTAAAGAGCATAATTAGATATTACAAGCACTCCTTTTTTGTTTTTCCTTTTTTTAAACATTTTTATTGGAGTATAATTGCTTTACAATGGTGTGTTAGTTTCTGCTTTATAACAAAGTGAATCAGTTATACATATACATATATCCCCATATCTCTTCCCTCTTCTGTCTCCCTCCCTCCCACCCTCCCTATCCCGCCCTTCTAGCTGGCCACAAAGCACCGAGCGGATCTCCCTGTGCTATGTGACTGCTTCCCACTAGCTATGTATTTTACATTTGGTAGTGTATATGTCCATATATACGCTACCACTCTCTCACTTTGTCCCAGCTTACCCTTCCCCCTCCCCCTGTCCTCAAGTCCATTCTCTAGTAGGTCTGCGTCTTTATTCCCGTCTTGCCTCTAGGTTCTTCATGACATTTTATATATATGTGTTAGCATACGGTATTTGTTTTTCTCTTTCTGACTTACTTCACTCTATATGACAGACTCTAGGTCCATCCACCTCGCTACAAATAACTCAATTTCGTTTTTTTATGGCTGAGTAATATTCCATTGTATATGTGTGCCACATCTTCTTTATCCATTCATCTGTTGATGGACACTTAGGTTGCTTCCATGACCTGGCTATTGTAAATAGAGCTGCGATGAACATTGTGGTACATGACTTTTTGAATTATGGTTTTCTCAGGGTATAGGCACAGTAGTGGGATTGCTGGGTCGTATGGTAGTTCTATTTGTAGTCTTGTTTTTGTTTTTGTTTTTTTGTGGTACGCAGGCCTCTCACTGTTGTGGCCTCTCCTGTTGCGGAGCACAGGCTCCGGACGCGCAGGCTCAGCGGCCATGGCTCATGGGCCTAGCCACTCCACAGTATGTGGGATCTTCCCAGACCGGGGCACGAACCCGTGTCCCCTGCATTGGCAGGCAGACTCTCAACCACTGTGCCACCAGGGAAGCCCTAATCATTTGTTTTTATATGTAGTCTGGAACTTTTCCACAAGTAAATCATGTATATTAGAATATTTCTGTCCCCATTGGCATAAAGTAAAGGGAATGCTTTATGATATTTGGCTACCCTTTTCAGTGTTTCACAAAGGTATTGGAATCTATGATATCTTCTCTGTGTCTTGCATCCTTACAAATTTTAGGTGGATTCTGTCTGTCTGGATAACTATATAACAGTGATGGTGATGACAGCAGTTATGAATGCCAATCCTCTTAACAAACATAATTTACTTTTTCTCAATTTATTCATACTTTGCTTTCAGATTTATCCAATATGCATATAGGAAAGATAATAGCACATGGACAAATTAATATGAGCACAGTGCATTCCAGGTGGCTTACTCTGGGAGGAAAGAATTGTGACCAGAAATGAGTTTTCTCAAATCTGTACAAAAAGAGCATTTCAGAACAATACAATTTAATGTAATGTAATGGACATATATGGTTATAGAATTTTAAAATTAGTATTCGTATTAAAAAAGATTGATTTTAAAATTAGTATTCGTATTAAAAAAGATTGATTAAATAATGCAAGAAGGGCTTCCCTAGTGGCGCAGTGGTTGAGAGTCCGCCTGCTGATGCAGGGAATGCGGGTTCGTGCCCCGGTCCAGGAGGGTCCCGCCTGCCGCAGAGCGGCTGGGCCCGTGGGCTGTGGCCGCTGGGCCTTTGCATCTGGAGCCTGTGCTCCGCAATGGGAGAGGCCGCAGCAGTGAGAGGCCCAAGTACCGAAAAAATAAAAAATAAAAAAACATAATGCAAGAAAAGGACTCAATGAGTTAATTACTGACATTAAAAATAAATGTATATATGCAAGTCTTACTATACAAGGCATAAAAGAAAATACACTATAAAATTCTGATTATAAATATTCAGATATAAATCTAAATTCCATTTTCCCCAAAGGCTTGTGGTTTTGATGGCATTATTTTGGATAGCACATTAATTTTAATCAACATGTATGTCAGGTTTTAGCAAAGCTGGATGTAATTGTTATGAATTTGCTGAAATGAAGTGATAAATGAAAGAAATAGAGGAAGAGAGGATGAAGCAGAATGGAAGACAGGAGAGAGGGATGGAGAGAAATGTAGAAAGAAAGTTCCAGGCACTGTGGTAGGGAACTTAGCATGTATTAGTTTATAGAGACAGAGGGACAAATAACTTAAGTATTGATGGATATATATTAGATAGGTAGAGAGTAATGTGGAGGGTGTTAGTGGTGGGATGAGCATCGTGATCAATATTTGGGAGTTGAAATGAGTACTGTAGAAAGATCAGCTCTCTAATCAGTGCACCTTTACTCCCAGAGCATGGGATTTTTCTAAGAGCAGTTGTTAAGCTTTGAGAATATTGTTGATTTAGTTCTGTCTTCCTGTTGAATATCAGCTTTCCGAAGGAGTAACACATTTATCTGAATTTCTATCTTCAGTGTGTAACATTTCAGTGTCTTGTAAAATCAGTGTCTGATGTATAGAATATCAATAGATTGATAGTGAGCAAATTAATGGGAGAGTCAACATAGGGAAGCAATGTTGAATAATTTTGAAATGCAAACTGACTTCTAGTTTTGGAAGCCTTTAATGTAACATTAAATGTTTAGCTCCATTAATCTATAACGATTGACCAGCTGACATATATTGAGACTCTGATGTGCCAAGCAGCTAGCTACTAGACAAAGTTAAAAGAGAAAACAAGATTCCTCCTAGAGTAGTGGGAAAAAAACATACAAATAGAAAAGTTCAATAAATTCCCATATGGGCTATGAATCATTTATGTAGTTGCCATATTAGGACACTCTTATGGGTTGAATTATGTTTCCCTAAAATTCATATGTTGAAGTCCTAAACTCCAGTATCTCAGAATGTGACTTGATCTGGAGATAGGATCTTTATAGACTTAATAAAATTAAAATGAGGTCATTAGGATGGGCCCTAATCCAATATAGAAGGGAAAAGTTGGACATACACACACAGAGGGAAGATAATGTGAAGAGACATAGGAAGAAGACAGCCATCTACAGGTCAAGGAGAAAGCTCTAGAACAGAAACTTCCCTCACAGCTCTCAGAAAGAACTAACCCTGCCGACACTTTGGTTTTGAAATTTTGGTCTTCAGAATGGTGAGAAAATAAATTTCTGTTGTTTAAGGCCATACAGTCTGTAATACTTTGTAACAACAGCCCTAGACAATTAGTACAGGCACTCTGACAGATATTGTGTATTGGTTCCAAGTTCTGTTCCCATCCTCCTTAGCTCTCCACAGTTTCACAGGGGACCTAAAAACCACACTGCCTAGACTCCCTCAACAGCTGTTTTCTACTCAGTTGCTGTTATTGGGATTCCCTGATAGGAAATAAGGGAATATAAAAGAGAAAGTGTCATTTCTCACTCTGACTGCAGTAGAAGAATCAGCAGATTTGGGTACCTCCAGGAAACTGTGGGCTGCAACACCATTGGCAGCACAACAGGGGAGGCTCCAGATGAAAAGGTAGACTAGTGGGCTCCAGCTAGCATGGTAGCATCTTCCACATTTCTATGAAATCTTCGTTTTTCCTTTTTGCAATTTTAGGCCATCTAAAATAATTTGTGACTAAATGTTTATGTGCTTGAAACATCCAGAAGATGTTTTAGTTCTCCTGTCTGTACACTGACTGATACAGAATAGACTACAGAAATGAGTAGAAGAGAGAGAAATTCAGATGAAGAAACACCTTCAATGGGGAAATAGGACTACAGGCTAGAAGGTGTGAAAGTTTCCAACTGGTTGTGGTAACAGTACATAATATAATAAAATTACAATAGCCTACTTTGTTGAATAGAATGTGTTTGGAGGTGAGGATGGTAATATAGGGGTAGGCCAAATCAAAAAGGGCAGCACAGGTAGATTAAGGAGGTTTGATTTCTCCATAGTAGTTTATATTTTCATATTTGTCAACAGCTTTGATGTTGTAAAATTTTTATGAGGAAGGACAGGCAGGCATTATTATTTCCATGTTACAAAAAAGCAAATTACAGGTCAGTTGAAGTTAGCCAGTTGTATGGCTAATTTAATATTCGAGTTTTACTATTTCTTTTTTCACAATTTTTAAAAAAATTAACAAAAACATATTTTTGAGGCATTACAACTGTCTTATATTGATTTGGTTCTGAATATCATTCCCTGTAATGTTATCCAACATGTTTTAGCCTGTTTCTCAATATTATTTTTTAAGAAGATATTACAGCTTCTTTCTTATTCAACTACTTTAAAAAGTAGTTGAAACATGTTAATCTTAAATCTCAATTCTCTATGTTTTCTTCAAATTTTATTTAAAAAATCTTATTTACGCAGATGTTATAAAGTAAATTCAAATGCAAACTATCAGTAGAGAATATACAAGGGAAGGATGGAGAGTCTCTTTTATGCTAAAAATGAATGTCTAGATATTAGTCCGTTCAAGAAATATTTAACTCTATTACAAACTAATTTATGGTAGCATTCAAGAAATGATGTGGAAGCTGAAAGTCATTCTGCTTTACAAACTTCAATCCACATAAGTAAACTTACTTGAGACGATATAGTTTGACAAAGAACATCCTTGAATATCAGAGACCATAAACTATATACCTGGGGAAAAGCCAACCTCAAAAGAATTTCAGAGCATAAGAAGTGTATAAAAATGAGCAGGAATTAATTACATTTCTGTAATTGTGTGTGTGACTGCCAGCACAGACTGCCCTGCATTTGATCTCTTCTTTATAAATTATGTCAGTGTACATAAAAACACATTTGACTTCCTGGGAAGCAATTAAATCAATAGAAAAGGTAATAATTATATTAGACTTAGGCTAATATTTTAAAACATTTAGGAAAATGGACATTGTGAAATGACACTAGCCACAGTAATAAATATTCTTAGGTTAACTGATATGTACACATGGGTTTTCATTTCTCAGTAATGAGAGTGGGCAATGAGCTCATTCTCTAGTGGAAGAAAATATTGAATTTATATTCTGGATAAGTCACTAACTGGATAAACTTCAGTGAGACATTTAAACTCTGTAAATTGAATTACTTATTTATAAAAATATGGGATAAAAAACCTCAAACATTTGTGATGACTGAGATCTTATTTAACATATTAAGATTTAGGAAGTGCTCAATAAATATTTGTTAATAGCCTATTTTCAAAATGCTTTCATCTTTTATGAAAGGAATTATATATGGTAAAAAACTGTTTGGAGGAGAAATAACAGTGAGCCTGATAATGGTAATAAAAATGTCAATTGTTAATGTTCATTATATTTAGTTTATTTTGTCGCTAAAGTCAGCCTTAAAAAATTGGAACTTTCTACCTCAGTCTATCCTTAGCTTTGCAGTACAAATTCAAGTGTTTTCACTTATCACAATTTAGAATTCTTAGTAAATATTTCACAGTAAACTCGAGGAAAAGGCTACCCATAAATAAAAGAGTGATTAAGATACATAAAATTTAACTTTTATTATTTCCTAAATTAGTAATTTTATTTTCCTCTCTGTTTTTTTCTACATGACACCAAAATAAACTAAGTGCAACTAATTAGAGGGTGATAGGCTTATGGACAAAACCTATGGTGATAGGTTTTGTGTGGATCTATAGTGGTGTAAGGCCAGGGGAGGGGGATGTTGAAATTTTCAATAAAGGCAAGATAGATCTGAGTGAGAAGGCAACATTTGAGTGAAGTTATGTAATAAGAGTGTGATCCAAATGAATTTCTGGTACAGGAAAGCTCTAGTAGGAGGGAAGAGCCAATGCAGGAGGAGGGCCTGATGCAGAATTATGCCTGGAATCTTTGGGGAATATCAAGTTCAGTTTGAACAAATGGGAAACTAAAAGGAGAATGAAGTAAGAGAAGTCAGTGGGAAGTAGGGAGAGAATGGGTGCAAATATTTAGGGCTTCTTAGGTACCTGCTACTGAGAGATAATATATTATCATGGTTGGAAGCGTAGACTCTGCAAAAAGACTTCCTGGCCTCAAATCATATACTACCATTATTAGCCAGAGTATGGGTCAAGAAAATGACCTTTTTGTGCTTTAGTTACTCCATTTGTAAAATTGTGATAATGCTGCCAACATAATAAGATTGTTCTTAGCTATTATTTTATACTAGAGACATAGGGAGCCATAGACTTTTTAGCAGAGCAGCAATATAATCTGACTTATTAAAAATTTACTCTGGTTCAAGTATTGATAATATGCAGTAGGAAGGAAGCATGAAAAAGTAAAACTAAGAACACTCAGGAAGCTATTACAATAATTCATGTGAGAGACAATTGAATACCTTGTGCTGATAGTGGGGGTATTGAGAAGTTTTAGATTTTAGACATATGTTGACGAAATGTAAACAGGAGTTAATGACTGATTGGATATGGAACTATGATAAACAAGAGTCAAGGAAAACTTCAGTATTTTTCACCTGAGCAACAGAAATGATGGGACCACCTGAAATGGAGAAGAGTGGTATAGAACAAAAAATGAGATATAAAGCCAGTAAGTTTTGAAAGTAGAAAATTTGAGCTTTCTATCACATACTGATTGGACAGTTGGATATAAATATTGACTAGACAGTTGGATTGTATGAGTGGAGAGGGAATAAGGCTTGAAATATAAATTCTTAAATGTCAGAATATTGATGATATTTAACCCATGAAACTATATGAATTCATGGAGTAAATCGACATGCACACACATGCATATATATATATATATATATATATATATATATGTAATTTCCTAAGGAGATATATACCCACACACTTTCTTGAGCATAATTGATGAACTGATGTGTTTTATAATATACACCTGGAAGAAAACCCTTAACAATATAGTGACTTCTGTTATGAATCAGTCATTAAATTATACAAGTTTCTTCCTGGGCAAACTTGTCTTGTGTATATTATTTGGCAAGTGGTAGATACTTGAAAAACAGAGAAAGCCAGTATCTATTTCTGAATCATGGCTTATAGCATGAAAGGATAAATTGAGTGAAGGGTCAGTAGAGCAGAGCTGAGCACAAGATCGCTCCTGCTGTGAACACAGACTTGCCATGGATGTCACATTCAGCTTCTTGAGTAGCTTCAAAGTGTCACTATGAGCCATCCTCACCATCAACTGAAAAAGACAGCCTCACAAATCAACCAGACCTCTAATGCTGAATTCCTAAGGAGGTGCATGAAAGTAGGTAAAGCTAGAAATTGTTTCTCGGTTTATTACAGAGAATCCGCTAAAGGATAAGCTGGGAGCACAATGTCAAGCAAAAAGATATAACTTAAGACACATTAGAATATTTCCACCTGGTAGATGAGAAGATAGAAAAAAACAGAGTTTATTTTGAGGACTGAGAAAATCTTTGCCTAGTGCAGCAAACCAATAACCAATGTAAATATAGGTCTAAAGGATTGATTGAGTTGTGAACAAATATAGTAGCACTAAAAGCTTAGAGATTTTCATAAAGGGTACTGAAAAAGGAAATACACCCCAGTCCTATTTAGTAAGTTCTTTATCTTGATGAACACATATCACTATTAAGAAATATAAATTATGGTTTCTTTATAACATTACTTAAATTGTGTGTTGGACTTCAGTAATAGAATTGCAATTATTTATTTTTATTCTGAAAAACTAGATTATAGATAAAATGATTTAAAAATTTATGCAATAGTTTGCAAAAAAAAAAGGGGGGGCATTCTAAATGCCAGAAGTGAAGAATGCACTGAGCACTAGACAGAGGTAAATAAGATGATACAGCAACAGTCCTGTGAAATTATTGAAATAGTGATGGTTTGAGTACTGTGCTTTCAGGCCTACAAAATTCCTATAGAGTAGATTCTGTCAAAGGCCTTTAGTATTAGTGGTAAGGGAACTAACTAAATCTGCCACCAGAGAAAATTAAGCTTGCCTTTGTCATAACTCTGTGTGGGGCAACAATTCTCACAAGAAATCAAAAGAGTAGCCCTGCAACTTTGATGTGTTTGAACATGAATTTACACTATGCTCATAATATGGGGATATCCTAAGCTGAGAAAGTAGCAATTAAAAAATGATCCTGGTGTCATGAAAATCCTAGGGAGTCTAGAAATCAAATGCAAAATTGCTCTGGAGGGACACATTGGTCCATGTAGGATTTATAAAGGAGAAAATCAAAAGAGGCCAGATTAAGATGAGCTCACAAGCTCAAAATCAGAAATTACAAAGTTCATAGTAAGTGAAAGTCATCAGTCACAAGCACCAGGAGAACTCAAGCTATTGGATTTAAAACCTCAAAGTAAAACCCAAGAGCATGAGATCATGGGATGACAGAAAAACTGCACACACATGTATACATACATATAGCCTAAATGTCTAAAAGGATTAAAGAGATAGCAGTGCCTTCTGCTTACATGCAGTAAGCTTGGGAAGACAGAACCTTAATTTAGCAGTGGGGAAATTTAAGAATGAAGTAAACCCATCCCCATAGAGCTTCCAGAAGCCATACTAATTGGTGACAGTAAACTCTGAAAGGTAAAGGAAGGTGACCTTTACAGCAGGTGGACTGGTTGAAAGTCTAATTGAGAAGAAATTATACCCAAGTATCCTCCCCCATTCCAAGCAGGCAGGAGATTGTAACTTCCCTACTTAAGAGAAGACTCAGAATTATACTCTAGAGTGTAAAATATAAATTTTCTTTCTTGGAGGAAAAGTTGAAGCTTGGGAGACGATCACATGAGGATTAAGGAACACCCAAGGGCTTTTTCTGCTATTTGGTATTCTAACTGGGACAAAGGTATTCACACTTAAGGCAGGAGACGGACATTATCTTCTCTACAATATATGGGAAGTCCAAGCAAATGAAAAAATAACTAAATAAAAAATATTATCACCAGGGATATCTACAATAAGTGCCAGCAAGATCAGTCTACAGTAAGGATAGAGAGGCCAAGTATTGCCACACACCTGTTAGTTGACCTTGCTTTTTAGTATCCCTATCTTATACATAAGATGCTTGATCAAGATCACCAGGAAAGAAAATAATATGAAAACAAACCAAAGCAACTTGAGAGAATCAGTTTATTTATGGGGAAGAAATACTACTATTATCCTTAAAGATATGAGAGAATACTGCATCCTTCAAAAGTCAGATGTAATATATCTTTATATTAATATATAATACATATATATGGCATAAATATATATATGTGTGTGTGTATATATATATATATATATATATACACACTTCTGATACAATGCTGAATAGAAAGCAGACAGTCTTGTTCCTGAGCTCAAGGGGAAAGTATTCGATCTTCCATCGTAAGGAAGATATTTGTTGTAGCCTTATCAAAGATGCTCTATATCAGGATAAGGATGTCTCTGTGGCAGCCAGGGGAGTGCTCCACTCAGAACTCTCTTCAAGAGAGAATCTGTGTTGGAAAGAGTAAAGTTACTTGAGAGCCTCCAATTGCCATAACTTAAGGATCTTCCAGAACATTTTATCAAACCACACTCTTCCCAGACTACTCCCAGCCAATGACTGAACATGGTTCAGGTACTTGAGCTATGATACATATTCCTGCCTAATATGTGATTCCTTAAATGGGACATCTTTGTCCTGAGGCTCTGATCATCCTGGCCAATACTTTGTCAGAGCTGCATCACAGGCTGAAGCTCTTTCTATCCTTCCTTTTCTTCTCTCCCTGCATTTAGGTTTGAGGGTCCATTTTTCTCTATGCTCCATTTTTCCACTACTGCTCCATTTTCCTCTATGCTCCCCAGTGTAGAATTCTATACCTAGTTAAATATCATTTAAAATGGAAACAAAATAAATATTTTATAACATGAAATATGAGATAATTATCTCCAGGAGATCCATACTGAAAAATGTTAAATGTTGTTCTTCAGACAAAAAGAAAGTAACAACCAAATGGAAATAGGGATCTACACAAAAGAATAAAGAGTACTTGGAATAAACATGGGTCAGAAAATAGACTCTGCTTAAATTATACTAATTTAGAGTTGTTTTTATGGTCCATCTTATTAATTACCTTAGTTAATTGTACTATGTACACTTGAGAGGAATATTTAAGCTTCAGTGGTAAGTTGTATTTGTCCTTTAGATGTCAGTTAGGTCAATTAGATCCACAGAACTTAAGTTGGTTGATAGTACTGATCAAATATCTGTATCTTTACTCATTTGTCTACACTTTCTCTATCAATTACTAAGAGAGTATTATTGAAATATTTAACATTTATTATGGATTTGTCTACTATTTTTAGCTTTGTCAATTTTTCTTCAAGTATCTTATAGCTCTGTTAGTGGGTAAACACTTAGGATTGTTAGATCTTCTTGAATAATTGATCCTCCTTTAATTATAAAATACCCTTTTTAACTCTGGTAATACATTTGACTTGAAATCTACCTTGTCAGGTATTATTATAGCCACTACAGCCTACTTTAGCTTAGTGTTTTCATAGTATGTAATTTTCAACATTTTAGTTTCAGCCACTATGTCTTTTTTTTTTAATGTGTTTCTTATAAGCAACATATAATGTGGTCTTACTTCATCATCTGGTCTGAAAATCCTTGCCTTTTCATGAAGAATCTTAATTCAAACATATAAAATTAATAATGGATTTGTCTGGGTTAAGACTCCTGTCTTGGTATTTGGTTTTAATTTATCCCATTTGTTTTTGTTTTTGATTTTTTTTTTGTTCATCCTCTTGAACAATTTTATACAAGTTTCCTGGTTAAATATTTTATTCTTCTTCATTAACAATCTTGCCTCTTATTTTCCTGGCAATACCTTTTTTTTAAAAAAAAATTTAATTTTTTATACAATTTTTAAAAGTTACTTTCCATTTACAGTTATTACAAAATATTGGCTATATTCCCCGTGTTGTACAATACCTCTTTCATCCTATCTTACACCCAATAGTTTGTACCTCCCACTCCCCTACCCCTACATTACCCTTCACCTCTCCCACTGGTAACCACTAGTTTATTCTCTTTATCTCTGAGTCTGCTTATTTTTTTAATATTCACCAGTTTGTTGTATCTTTTAGATTCCACATATAAGTCATCTCATACCATATTTGTCTCTCTGTCTCACTTGTTTTACTTAGCATAATGCTCTCCAAGTCCACCCATGTTGCTGCAAATGACAAAATTCTGATCATTTTTATGGCTCAGTAGTATTCCATTGTGTGTATATATATATACCATATCTTCTTTATCCATTCATCTGTTGATGGACACTTGGCTGCTACCATATCTTGGCAATTGTAAATAATGCTGCTATGAACATTGGGGTACATGTATCTCTTCAAATTAGTGTTTTTGTTTTTATTTCTTTGGTTTTTGTCCTCTGCCTATTTGTGGTGAGTGTACCCTTTATTGACTTATTATCTATATATTTTTGAGTTTGCTATGCTAGAGATATTAATACATAATAATATGATATTTCATAATCATTTTACAAAACATCAAACCATATCACAGTAAAATATATTTACTTCCCTTCAAATATTTGTGGACATCTTATATTTTACTTCCTTCTGTATTATAAACCCTCTAACATATTTTACTCTAATGAGTC